>NW_020174046.1:0-29050 GCF_003031525.2 Neophocaena asiaeorientalis asiaeorientalis | reverse complement strand
TTTTTTTTTTTTTTTTTTTTTTTTTTTTTTTTTTTTTTTTTGGCTCTTTCTCTGGTTTTGGTATCAGGGCGATGGTGGCCTCATAGAATGAGTTTGGGAGTGTTCCTCCCTCTGCTATATTTTGCAAGAGTTTGAGAAGGATAAGTATTAGCTCTTCTCTAAATTCTTGATAGAATTAGCCTGTAAAGCCATATGGTCCTGGGCTTTTGTTTGTTGGAAGATTTTTTAACACAGTTTCAATTTCAAGGCTTGTGATTGGTCTGTTTATATTTTCTATTTCTTCCTGATTCAGTCACGGAAGTTTGTGTTTTTCTAAGAATTTGTCCATTTCTTCAAGGTTGTCCATTTCATTGGCATAGAGTTGCTTGTAGTAATGTCTCATGATCCTTTGTATTTCTACAGTGTCATTGTTTCTTCTCCTTTTTCATTTCTAATTCTGTTGATTTGAATCTTCTCCCTTTTTTTTCTTGATGAGTCTGGCTAATGGTTTTTCAATTTTGTTTATCTTCTCAAAGAACCAGCTTTTACTTTTATTTATCTTTGCTATCATTTCCTTCATTTCTTTTTCATTTATTTCTGATCTGATCTTTATGATTTCTTTCCTTCTGCTAACTTTGGGGTTTCTTTTGTTTTTCTTTCTCTAATTGCTTTAGGTGTAAGGTTAGGTTGTTTATTTGAGATGTTTCTAGTTTCTTGAGGTAGAAATGTATTGTTATAAACTTCCCTCTTAGAACATCTTTTGCTACATCACATAGGTTTTGGGTCATCCTGTTTTCATTGTCGCTTGTTTTTGGTATGTTTTGATTTCCTCTTTGATTTCTTCAGTGATCTTTTGGTTCTTCAGTAGTGTATTGTTTATGATCGATGTGATTGTATTTTTTAAAATTTTTCCTGTAATTGATATGTAGTCTCATAGCATTGTGGTCAAAAGATACATGATACAATTTCAATTTTCTTAAATTTACCAAAGCTTGATTTGTGACCCAAGATATGTGCTATCCTGAAGAATGTTCCATGACCACTGGAGAAGAAAGTGTAATCTGCTGTTTTTCGGTGGAATGTCCTATAAATATCAACTAAGTCCATGTTGTTTAATGTATCATTTGAAGCTTGTGTTTCCTTATTTTTTTCATTTTGAATGATCTGTCCATTGGTGAACATGGAGTATTAAAGTCCCCCATTGTGATTGTATTACTGTTGATTTTCCCTTTAATGGCTGTTAGCATTTGCCTTATGTATTGTGGTGCTCTTATGTTGGGTGCATAAATATTTGTAATTCTTATATCTTCTTCTTGGATTGATCTATTGATCATTATGTAGTGTCCTTCTTTGTCTCTTGTAATAATTTTTATCTTAAAGTCTATTTTGTCTGATATAAATATTGCTACTCCAGCTTTCTTTTGATTACCACTTGCATGGAATATCTTTTTCCATCCCCTCACTTTCAGTCTGTATGTGTCCCTAGGTCTGAAGTTGGTCTCTTGTAGACAACATATGTATGGGTCCTGTTTTTGTATCCATTCAGCCAGTCTATGTCTTTTGGTTGGAGCACTTAATCCATTTACATTTAAGGTAGTTATTGATATGTATATTCCTATTACCATTTTCTTAACTGTTTTGGGTTTTTTATTGTAAGTCCTTTCCTTCTCTTGTGTTTCCTGCCTAAAGAGGTTCCTTTAGCATTTTTGTAGAGCTGGTTTGGTGGTGCTGAATTCTCTTAACTTCTGCTTGTCTGTGAAGATTTTAATTTCTATGTTGAATCTGAATAAGATCCTTGCTGGGTAGCGTCACCTTGATTGTAAGTTTTTCCCTTTCATCACTTTAAATATATCCTTCCAGTCCCTTCTTGCTTGCAGAGTTTCTGCTGAAAGATCAGCTGTTAACCTTATGGGGATTCCCTTGTATGTTAGTTGTTGCTTTTCCCTTGCTGCTTTTAATATTTTTTCTTTGTATTTAATTTTTGGTAGTTTGATTAATGTGTGTCTTAGCATGTTTCCCCTTTGATTTATCCTGTATGGGACTCTCTGCACTTCCTGGACTTGATTGACTACTTCCTTTCCCATATTAGGGAAGTTTTCAACTATAATCTTTTCAAATATTTTCTCAATCCCTTTCTTTTTCTCTTCTCCTACTTGGACCCCTGTAATTCGAATGTTGGTGTGTTTAAGTTGTCCCAGAGGTCTATGAAGTTCCCCTCAATTCGTTTTTTTTTATTCTGCTCTGCAGTAGTTATTTCCACTTTTTTATCTTGCAGGTCACTTACCATTCTTCTACCTCAGTTATTCTGCTTGATTCCTTCTAGAAAATTTTTAGTTTCTTTAATTGTGTTGTTCATCATGGCTTGTTTGCTCTTTAGTTCTTCCAGGTCTTTGTTAAACATTTCTTGTATTTTCTCCATTCTATTTCTAAGATTTTGGATCATCTTTATTATCATTACTCTGAATTCTTTTTCAGGTTGACTGCCTATTTCCTCATCATTTGTTTTGTCTGGAAGATTTTTACCTTGCTACTTCATCTGCTGTGTATTTCTGTCTTCTCATTTTGCTTAACTTACTGTGTTTGGCATCTCCGTTTTGCAGGATGCAGGTTTGTCGTTCCCGTTGCTTTTGAGGTCTGCTCCCAGTGGCTCAGGTTGGTTCAGTGGGTTGTGTAGGCTTCTGGGTGGAGGGGACTCGTTCCTGTGTTCTGGTGGATGAGGCTGGATCTTGTCTTTCTGGTGGGCAGAACCGTATCTGATGATGTTTCTTGGTGTATCTGCCAACTTATTATGTTAATGGGTGTGGTTGTGTTCTTATGTTGCTATTTGTTTGACATAGGGTGTCCAGCACTTAGCCTGTAGGTCGTTGAGTGGAGCTGGGTCTTAGCATTGAGATGGAGATCTCTTGGATAGCTTTTTCTGTTTGATATCATGTGGGGCTGGGAGGTCTCTGGTGAACCAATGTCTTGAACTTGGCTCTCCCACCTCAGAGGCTCAGGCCTGACACGCAGCCAGAGCACTAAGGCCATGTCAGCCACACAGCTCAGAAGAAAATGGAGAAAGAGAAAGAAAGAAAGGAAGAAAGAAAGAAAGAAAGAAAGAAAGAAAGAAAGAAAGAAGAAAGAAAGAGAGAAAGAATAAAATAAAATAAAGTTTTAAAATCAAAAAGAAATTATTAAAAATAAAAAAGTAATAAAAAAAGAAAAAGAGAGTGAAAGAAAAGAGCAACAAAATGAAAAAACAAATCCACCAATGATAGGAAGCACTAAAATCTATACAAAAAAAAAAAAAAAAAAAAAAAAAAAAAAAGAAAGGACAGTCAAAACCCTAGGACAAATGGCAAAAGGAAAGCTATACAGAAAATATCACACAAAGTAGTATACACACTCAAAAAAATAGAAAAATGAAAAAAATATATATATATAAATTAAAAAAGGAAGAGAGCAACCAAATCAATAAACAAATCTACCAATGATAATAAGCTCTAAATACTAAGCTAAGATAAACACAAAACCAGAAACAAATTAGATGCAGAAAGCAAACCCCAAGTTTACAGTTACTTCCAAAGTCCACCACCTCAGTTTTGGGATTTGTTGTCTATTCAGGAATTCCACAGGTGCAGGGTACATCAAGTTGATTGTGGAGATTTAATCCACTGCTCCTGAGGCTGTTGGGAGAGATTTCCCTTTCTCTTCTTTGTTCGCACAGCTCCCGGGGTTCAACTTTGGATTTGGCCCCACCTCTGTGTGTAGGTCACCTGAGGGCGTCTGTTTCCTCCCCCCCAAACAGGATGGGGTTAAAGGAGCGGCTGATTAGGGGGTCTGGCTCACTCAGGCCAGGGGGATGGAGGGGTATGCAATGCGAGGCAAGCCCATGGTGACAGAGGCCAGCATGACATTGCAATAGCCTGAGGTGCACAATGTGTTCTCCTGGGGAAGTTGTTGCTGGATCACGAGACCCTGGCAGTGGCTGGCTGCATGGGCTCCTGGGAGGGGAGGTGTGGATAGTGACCTGTGCTTGCACACAGGCTTCTTGGCTGTAGCAGCAGCCTTATCATTTCATGACAGTCTCTGGTGCCCGCACTTATAGCCGTGGCTTGTGTCCATCTCTGGTGCTCCTTTAGGTGGTGCTCTGAATCCCATCTCCTCACGCACCCTGAAACAATAGTCTCTTGCCTCTTTGGCACATCCAGACTTTTTCCAGGACTCCCTCCCAGCTAGCTGTGGTGCACTAGCCCCCTTCAGGCTGTGTTCATGCAGCCAACACCGCTCCTCTCCCTGGGATCTGACCTTTGAAACTTGAGCTTCAGCTCCCAGCCCCCACCCACCCCAGCGGGTGAGCAGACAACCCTCTTAGGCTGGTGAGTGCTGGTTGGCACTGATCCTCTATGTGGGAATCTCTCTGCTTTGCCCTCTGCACCCCAGTAGCTACACTGTCCTCTGTGGCTACAAAGATTCCCCCTGGCCCACCCCCCGTCTCCACCAGTGAAGGGGCTTCCTAGTGTGTGGAAACTTTTCCTCCTTTACAGCTCCCTCCCAGCATCGCAGGTCCTGTCCCTCTTCTTTTGTCTCTTTTTTTCCTTTTTGTCTTTTGCCCTACCAGGGTATGTGGGGAGTTTCTTGCCTTTTGGGAAGCCTGAGGTCTTCTGGCAGTGTTCAGTAGGTGTTCTGTAGGAGTTGTTCCACATGTAGATGTAGTTTTGATGTATTTGTGTTGAGGAAGGTGATCTCCACCTCTTACTCCTCTGCCATCTTGAAGGCGTGGCTCCAAGGCAATCTTGAGAAAGAAAAAGTGAGCTAGAGGAATCAGGCTCCCTGACTTCAGAATACACTATAAAGCTACAGTAATCAAAATAGTATGGTGCTAGCACAAAAACAGACTTACAGATCAATGGAATGGTATAGAAAGCCCAGAAATTAACCCACACAGCTATGATCAATTAATCTCTGACAAAGGAGGCAAGAATATACAATGGAGAAAAGACAGTTTCTTAAATAAGTGGTGCTGGGAAAACTGGACAGCCACATGTAAAAGAATGAAATTAGAACACTCTCAATATTATTTCTTAACATGCAGTCCTTTTACGCTCTGAAGGATCACTTAATTGTCAATATGTTTACATTTCAGAACAAAAAATAGTTAGGGTATATTTGGTTGTTTGTGACTGAACCACAAATGAATGGTATTTCATTATGTAAGTTCTTCTCTTTCACTTCTCTTTCTCTCACTCTTTCTTTCATTTCTATCACATTCTAACTCTCTCATATTAGGACTTTGGTGAGTATCTGTAACTCCATATACTTTTTTTTTTTTTTGTGGTACACGGGCCTCTCACTGTTGTGGCCTCTCCCATTGTGGAGCACAGGTTCCAGATGCACAGGCTCAGCGGCCATGGCTCATGGGCCTAGGCGCTCCATGGCATGTGGGATCTTCCCAGACCAGGGTATGAACCTGTGTCCCTACATCGGCAGGTGGACTCTCAACCACTGCACCACCAGGGGAGCGCTCCATATACTTTTTTATAGCTAATTATTTTGTTTAACCAGATCTTAATTTAAATGGTTTTACATTCTAGTTATTTCAGAGATAATTAATATTAGAGATGATCAAGTATGATGTCTTCTAACATGTGACTGTACTGGCTTCCCCATTAGGTTCTACAGTGGTACTTAATCATTTAAAAATATCTACTCCTGTTGAGATAGACAGGGTATACGTTTCTAAGGCTTGTCAAAATCTTTTTTCCTAAATTTTTAAGCACTAAACTGCTGAGCTTATCATGAGTATCTCTCAAAAATGCCTTTGCTTGTCAAATGCTGAAATATATTGACATTTCAAAGACCAAAATTTTATATAGTGAAAATGAATTATTTTTTATGATACATTGAAAATGTGTTACTGAGAATATTTTAAAAGTAGACATTAGAGTCCTACTGTTTTACTACATAATCATTAAAATTGTATAAAACACAGCAAGAAATCATCACAAAGAGACAATACACATAGTTCTATTTAGACAGTATATAGGTGAGGTCATTAAATATTCAACAACTTATCCTTCCCTTGCACTCACCCTACCATAAATCAATTTATTCTCACAAAATCAATGTTAACAAACCAGTTACTATGCACTGACCTCAGTGTTCCTATCTCCTTGGCACAATTTTTTAATCAGAAAAGTGGTAAGTCTAATGAACCTGGAACATCGATTGATTTTGGAATACTAAGTTGCATCTCTTTCTATAGCAAGGAATGAACTGCTCTTCCTTTTTTTTTTTTTTTTTTCTTTTGGAACTCTAAGAAGTCCTTCAAGTAGGTATATCCATAGGCAAGTTGATTTTAGAGGAGATATTTCTGGAAATTTTATTCTGAATTATCTACTCTGAGAGAGAAGTTATTGCAGTTGAGTACAAAATACAATTACAGTAGCTCATGGACCCATGATCTCTAATATCAAATAAAGAACTTAGGTATCACCTTATAATTTCTAGCTAAAGGTAGAATCTTGAAACAGAGACAAAAATTCTAGCTCTCCTGGCCTATGTTCTCATATGCCTTAAAACTTTTCTTTAAGTCTGGGTGGAAATCATTGAGGCAAGTCCCAGAATGCTGTACCATTAATAATTCAATAGTACTGATTGTGCAAGAAGTGACATATTGAGCAATAGAAATCTGGCCATTTGTATTAATTGATATCTTCTAACATGCTGCTCTGGGGCATCTTTAATAGTTTGTACCAACTTTCAGGCAGACAACTTGCTTGAGGGCATTGGGATTTAATAGGGAAAGTCTGAATATGTTTTTCCTTTTGATCTCAAACGAGTCCAATGAAGATTCATTCTCAGAAAGAATAGATACTATTAATTCATTTAATGCTAATCACAGGTACAGAGCTGTAATTAGAAAAGTTGAATTTTAGATTAAACTGGGAGCACATTTTTTTAAAGAGCTTGTTTCCTAAGATCAAAAAGGTCTTTCTTTGAAAGTGTTCCACTAACTTAGTGAATTTCAAAGACAAATAGGGTGCCTACTGTTAGGTTACCCCAAGTGTCTCTACTCCTTTTAAATCTCTTGGAATTTACACAATTAATTTAAGATAAAGAGACAACGTTTCCTTCCAAAGAGCGAAGATGAAGAGTTCCTGGACTTGGTGCATCAAGATAACATGAGATGGTCATCTGAAGGAAAAATGTGCTTTCACGAAAGCACAGAAACTCTACAGCAAGTTTTTTTTATATTAAAATTGTTTTGCTTCCTCTAATCCCTTATACATCAGTCACCAGGTTCACGCAATTTGACATTTCCATTTTGAGAAGTGGTCCACCCTGAAATCACATGCAGTCACCAATGTGATCTGATAGGCTTGAAGGTGTGGGTCACAGAAGACTTCTAAAACATCAATCCGAGGAAATTAGACCCAGCATAGCCTGAGAAGGTCAGCGGCAGATGCCTCATGGAGTCGGCCTGAGCTATTGCCCCCTAAGGCTTTAAGACAGGTGTCTGGTCATAAGCACTGAACAACAAAAATATCCACACTGCCTATGCAGTACCACAATTAAGGGTTTGGACTTAGAATAGAATCCTCAGACAGCATTGTGATCAGTTTATGCTAAAGGTCACTGTAAATATTTGCTGCCTTTTAAAGAAAGAGACAAAGATAAGTAGTCCTAAATTTTGTAACTCTTGCTAACGTCAATATTTTCACCCTTAAAAAGTAAACACATCTCTTGTAATTGTCCTTAGGTTTTAGTGGAATGCACGATGTCTCAGTGATGGCTCTAGGGAATATCTGAAAAAAAAACCTGAATTTTGAAGCATAAGTGTAGGACTTAATGATTCAATTTTATCACTCACAGATTGCTTCTCTTAAGGTCATTTACTTAACCTGTATGTTTTTCTTGGCTTTCTTATCTGTAAGTTAGACAAACAATATGTCTTCCTGAGAGATGATATTAGAGGTTTTTTTAAATTTAATCGAAATATTTAGAAGAACACATTACATAAAAGGTAACCAATAAATATTAGTTGGGTTAGCTTCAAAACTATTGTTGTTGTTTCATATTTCCAAAAATTTTGAAGTGGTCATTCAGTGTTAGGATAGAAAGTTTTATTCACTTTTTTATTCTACATAATATTTAAGGCCATTATAATATTATAAATATATAAGATGTATTTATAAAATTATTGTGAAAGTTGGATAAGTGGAATTCAAAGGAAGAAAAATTAAGACAGATAAAAATGGCATGTAGATATTTACATCTCATGACCCTACATGTCACTGGAGTAATGTCATAAGTTTGATTTGAAATCCTTAGTAACTAAAGGAAAGAGAACAATACTTTCACAAGAATGATAAAGTGCATAAGAAACAGAACAAACAAATGTTTAAAACAAATACTAGTTTTCTTAATGTTGATAGACTTTTCATTAAGACCACAAAGTAATTAGTGAAAAACCTAGCGCCCATCATCGGATGAATGGATAAAGAAGATGTGGCACATATACACAATGGAATATTACTCAGCCTTAAAAAGAAATGAAATTGAGCTATTTGTAATGAGATGGATAGACCTAGAGTCTGTCATACAGAGTGAAGTAAGTCAGAAAGAAAAAGACAAATACCGTATGCTAACACATATATATGGAATTTAAGGGGAAAAAAAATGTCATGAAGAACCTAGGGGTAAGACAGGAATAAAGACGCAGACCTACTGGAGAACGGACTTGAGGATATGGGGAGGGGGAAGGGTGAGTTTTGACAGGGTGAGAGAGAGTCATGGACATATACACACTAACAAACGTAGTAAGGTAGATAGCTGGGGGGAAGCAGCCGCAAGGCACAGGGATATTAGCTCGGTGCTTTGCGACAGCCTGGAGGGGTGGGATGGGGAGAGTGGGAGGGAGGGAGACGCAAGAGGGAAGACATATGGGAACATATGTATATGTATAGCTGAATCACTTTGTTATAAAGCAGAAACTAACACACCATTGTAAAGCAATTATACCCCAATAAAAATGTTTAAAAAAAATAAAAATAAAAAAGAACAATAGTTCCTGTGTCAAAAAACGAAAATTAAAAAAAAATAGAATGGTTCTTTTGCCTTTCTATGTCAAGCTTAGAATAATCTTTTCTATACTTACAACAGTCTTTGCTGGGATTTTGACATGAATTGCATTAAACTGTATGTCAACTTCAAGAAATTGACATCCATTTTTATGTTGACTCTTCTAATTCATGCACACTGTATGTCTCTCTATTTGTTTAGATCATCTTTGGTTTCTTTCACTGGTGTTGTACAGTGCTCAGCCTACAAGTCTTGCATATGTTTTTTTAGATTCACCTCTATGTATTTGATTTATTGAATGATTGCATGTTCACATCTACATGTTCACTGGTAGAATATAGAAATACAATTTGTTTTTAATGTTTCATATATATTATAATTATTTTATTATATATTATAAAATTTGCCATTTTATTCTTTTAAACAATACAATTCAGTGGCATTAATTCAATTTGCTGCTTTCTATATAAGCTACAAGTGAAGGAATTTCCAAAGGAAATTATAAAATATTTTTAACTAACTTAAAAGAAAGACATTAAATATCAAAATTTGTGAGACATAGATAAAGCAGTACTTCAAGAAAATTTATAGGAATAAGTGCTTTTGTTAGAAAAAGCAATGGTCTAATATCAATTACCTAAAATTGCAACTTAAGAACCTGGGAAAAGTAAAATAAATGAACATGAAACTTAAGAACACAAATCATTAAGATAATAAATTAATGAAGTTGAAAACAGAAAATCAGTTTAGAAAATCAATGAAACCAAAAGTGGATTCTTTAAAAAATTCAATAAAATTGATAAGACCTCTAGCAAGACTGATAGAAGAAAAGACATAAATTCCCAATACCAAGACTGAGAAAATTCTCTACAGACCCAGAGACATCAAACAAATGATAAAGGAATACTGTGAAAAACTCTACACACATAAATTCAACAACTTGGATAAAATAGAGAGCAATAATTTAAAAAGTACAAATATACATAATCTGAATAACCCTAAACTGTTAAAGAAATTTAATTCATAGGTAAAGATCTGGGAAAAAAATCTCCGAGTATAGAGGATTTCATTGGTAAATTTTACCAAATCTTTAGGGAAAAAATAGTATCAGTTATATGCAATTTATTCCAGAAAGTAGAAGAGGAAAGAACATTTCCAAAAACATTTTATGAAGCCAGATTTACCCTGATATCAAAATTTTAAAACAGTACAAAAAATAAAAGTATAGGCCAATATCTTTGAATAATATAGATACCAATATCTTCTACAAAGTCTTAACAAATAAAATCCAGAAATATATAAAAAGAATGCACCTCAGCAAATTGAAATCCTTGCAGTTATGTACAACTGGTTCAGTTTTCACAAATCAATCAATATGATACACAATGTTAGCAAATTAAAGAAGAAAAAGCACATATCATATCAACAGATGCAGAAAAACATTTGATGAAGATTCAACATCAATTCATGATAAAAACTCTTAGCATCCAGATTTAGAAAGAAACTTCTTTAACCCAATAAAGGGTATTGACAACATTCTTACAGCAAATATCATACTTAACGGTGAAAGACGAAATAAATGCTTTCCCCCTGAAATTGGGAGTAAGACAAGAATATTCATTCTCACCACTCCTATCTAACACAGCAATGTATGCCTTAACCAGGCTAATAGACAAGGAAAAGGATTTAAAAGCATAGGGAATGGAAAGGTAAAAATAAAACTGCTCCTATTCACAAATGACATGATTTTCCATGTAGAAATTTCAGGAATTACAAAAACCCTCCTAGAAATAATGAGTGAGTTCAATAAGGGTATGAAATACAATGTGAACACTCAAAAATTAATATTTCTAATAGTCATATTTCTATAATCAAGCAATCAACAATTGGAAATCAGAATTTTAAAATATATATTCCCTTCACAATAACTAAACAATACAAGACAAAATATTTCAGAAATCACAGAGCCTATATAAATGGAGAAGGATTCCATGAGAGACTCAACATAACAAAGATGTCAGCTTTTCCCCAAGTGATAGACTTAACGCAGTACATATCCAAATCTCAGGATGATTTTTTTAATAGATATATAGAAATAGAATCTAAAATTTATATGGAAAACAAAGGAACTTGACTAGCAACAATAATTTGAAATAGAACAACCTTTGAAGAAACACAAAACCCAATTTTAAGAATATTTAAGAATAAAGGTACTGACTAAAAAAAATAGTGTGGTATTAACACATGGATAGGCATATAGGTGACGGGAACAGAAGAGTCCAGAAATAGACCAACACAATTATGGTTATTTGGTCTTCAACAAAAGCGCAAATTTAGGGGCTTCCCTGGTGGTGCAGTGGTTGAGAGTCCTCCTGCCGATGCAAGGGACACGGGTTCGTGCCCCAGTCCGGGAAGATCCCACATGCCGCGGAGCGGCTGCGCCCGTGAGCCATGGCCGCTGAGTCTGCATGTCCAGAGTCTGTGCTCCGCAACGGGAGAGGCCACAACAGTGAGAGGCCCGCGTAACGCCAAAAAAAAAAAAGTGCATATTTAGGGAAATTTTAGAAGACGTGGCAAAGCTCTCCATTTGCTCACCTGTCACTGGGATATGAGGCATGTCTCCAGGATTGTCCAAATTATCACCGGGCAGGACATCATCATTGGAGTGTTCTAGGATGTCTCTAGAGAGTGTCCTGAGCAGTAATTCTATATTCTTACTTTTTTTTTTTGGCCACACTCTGCGACATGTGCGATCTTAGTTCCCCAACCAGGGTTTGAACCCGTGCCGCCTGCATTGGGAGAACGGAGTCTTAACCACTGGACCACCAGGGAAGTCCCAGTAATTCTATATTCTTAACAGTCTAAGATCAACAATGCAACTGATCCAGAAGTTCCTATGTGCCATGTAGAGGGAACTCAGAAATGCAGAGAAAATCTTCATTGGAATAAGCCTGGAATTGAGATAAGATGGATCAAATTTGGGAAATTTCTTGAATAAAGACTCCACAGGGCTTTCAGATTTCAGTAACAGCTGCCATCACAATGCCCCCATATTAGGCAGGATCTGCTACACTGTTGTAATCCAGCACCAGAAACACTGATAGAGTGGCCTGAGGCATATTTTAGCAGAGGCTCAAAACAGCAATACAATAAGTGGATGATCCATGCCTCTCCCTTGTCCCTCTATGAACCTACATAAACTTTCTTCTGAATCTATGTTACTTTGGGAAGCTGGGCAGGGGAAAGAAGAGGGCAAACCTTTCCAATGGAAAAAATAACACTGATAGGTTTGAAATTTGTATCAATATCCTGGCAACATCTGTTTGAATCTGTTTCCTTACAGTTTGGAGGAATCAAATAGTAAGATGATAATATAATTTGTGCACTAAATAATACGCGTCATACAGTTATTATTAAAAGTCACCCACCAGAGTAGGTTAGTAAGTTAAAAGCAATATTTTCTTAGGGTTAAATTTGATTGTAATCATATACATTGCTAAGAGTCTATTTTATTGATTTCCACAGCTATTAAAATGAAAGCAAATGAAAGCAAAAAACTTTTTTTTAAGCTTAAGCTTTTGTTCTGATAGACAATTTATCAAAGTATACAACATTTTAAAACTTAAACATGAATTAAATCACTTAAAGCAACAGTTTTTGGACAATGTGAATGCCAATTTATCCAAATTATATTTCAAATAAGTTAAAAGAAAGGAATTTTTAAGTATATTTTTGTTTCAGTTACTGGAACTTGAAAAAAATGAAAAAATATTTGAGGGGGAAACTTTACCTTTTCAAAGATAATCAAATTAAATAATCCATTTAAAATGTGCTTATATATTGAAATATTAGTAACGATATCAGGTGTCTCAACTGTGTAATACCACATACTACCACCAGATGGAGGTAGACAATCAACTAATATTAAATATCATTCATATAGTTGTGTTCCTGGCAGTTTTAAGTTTTTGCTCTTTTCAGTCTTTTTCATACCCAAATATTATGAATAATTTCCAACTTCTGTATAAATATCAACTTCTAAATATAGGACTGAAGTTACTGGGACCTTAAGTTTCCTAGACATAAAGCAGTAAATAATAGAAGGAATAGTTCTCAGCTTTTAAATTTTTAAAAAGCATGAACAAGAACACTTAGGAAAGAGGATTAAACAGCTAAGCAATCATTTGCTAAGTTTTCTCTTATTAAAAATATTCGGGAAAATATACTATATACTGTATTTACATGTGCTATATATATTATTTGTATTATGTATAATGTTCATAAAAAGAATGAAAGGATTTATTATGTGGAAGTGACTTATGAATGTACAAAAAGTTTGAAATGATTTTAATGTTATATCAATAATTTTATATGTAGCATTGCATAAGTAATTGTTTCAAAGCATAGAAGGGCTTTGTAACATTTTCATATTGGGTACAATATGCACCCGTGACCCTGCTGGGAAGAAATGTGAGTGAAATGGAGAAAGTGTCAGGCTACACTTCCAGGGCAGGCCTTTGTCTCAAGTAAATATGAATTTCATATTTTCTGACTCTTCCACTCTTTTTAAATTATTCCTCATTTTGACACATATCTATAATTCATGATTAACTTACTCCATTTAATTGTCTTCACAGGTCTGTTCATATAAAATTTTAGATGTTTAAAATTTTTACAGTGTAAAATCTGAGGTTCTTGAGAGGATTTTTTTTTTCATTTGCCAATTAAATTTCTTTAATATGTTCATTGATATTATCCTCAAGAATAAAAGAAAAATTATTGCAAGAGGTTTTTTTTTTTATGAGAACTATCCAATGCATTCTAGAGCAAGTTTTTTTTAGTTCTTTTTTTTATTGTATACTCTCATAAAACAGGATGTTTTAAATTTTCAAGAAGTTTCTTTTTTATATTTTTATGTTCTCTAAGGACAAGAATATTCACAAATTGATCAGCTTTGGTCAATGTTCTGACAAAAAAGTTTGAGCAAAAATAGGTAGTAAAAAATAGGGTATATTTCAGAGTTTACACTCTATGATATAACAGATGAGACTCATTTACATACTTATGATACTTTCCTGATAAGTTTACATTTAATTTCAATAAGAATGTGTTTAATTTTATTTTAGTTCAATTGAGCATGTGAAAATGATATTTGTATCATTAATATACTGATAGAGGTATGGATATTGCCCTATATTTCTGATAAAACCTTCAAGTAAACAATAAGTATTAAAATATAATATTCCATTTCAAATGTTTATATTTAATTAGCCAACAAACTAGGGCTTAACAGAAGTATTACAAACAACGGCCTATTAAAAATGAGGTGGGTCTAGATTTAAACTAGGTTTTATCCCATAAATGTAGAATAAAAAGCACTGAAATTTATTTGTCTTTGGCAATACCCGCCTTTATACCTAACTCTCCTCTTACTTTTTTATCTTTATTTTATTTTGTCTTTCTCCCATCACTATTTCCAGATACCTCCAAGCCAGCACTATATTCTCACCCCATATTTCTGTTCTGCAGCAATGTCCCATCCTGTTGACAATTTCAAACTTTGAATCAGTGGCTCATAATGCAGACCATTAACCACTGGGCATATTTCAGTCCATCTTGTAAATGCTGCAGATAAAAATAATGTAATAATCCTCGTTTATCGTTTTTAATTAAAAAATTATCTATAAAAATGCCAAGTCTGATTTCTGCACGGCAGCTATCAGCTTAGAGCTGAGTAGTTGCTGCCCTATTTAGATTAAGTATGTCTGACTAGTTCCTCAAACTTCTTATAACTGCTTTTTGGATTTCTGAAAATGGTCCTATATGTCAGTTATCACATTATCACATTAGTGGTGTTACTCTTCCCTAGAGAAGTGAATTCTTTCTCTGTCCTTGTGTCTCTCTCAAAAATGAATGATCAAGAAAACACAGTAGCAGAAAAATGAGAAACAGCTTATGAATTTGTGTCAGTGAACAATATTTCTGTGCACTTAATATCAAGGTAACTTCTAGGCCCCCTTAGGAACAGAAATCTGTGACTCTTATTTAAAATCTATCCAACATGATACACTTCTTCAAAATTTTTTTGTTCCAGGAAAAGTGATGTGCCTACATTTTCACTTTAAAAAGTATAATTTGACAAATAGTTCCTAAATTGTTACTTGAAAATTCAGGGGTTACAAAAATACTTCTGTGTACCTCTAGGAATTCTTGGATTCTCAATTAACGAATATCTTTTCTCCTTCATATAACAAGTAACATACATGCATTTAAACAGTTGCTTTCTGAGTAGATTTTGGTTCCCGTTCTAAAAGCATAACTATAATAGAAGATTTCAGGTACACTGACAGGCCCATGAGATGTCTTGTAAAAAAAATAATCATAGATTTTCATTGTATATAAGACGTTCCAATCAACTTGGAATAATATATAGGATTATTTATTCCTTAGTGCCAGTCTAACTCTTTGAATTTTCAAGAGCTCCTGACCTTTAAAATGCATTCTGAGCTCTAGCCAAACTACTAAATAATCCCCAGTCATGGCATATACAATCATATCTTCAAGAATTGTCTTCTAGTTCTTGAAATCAGAAACCCTCCTGAATTTCTACTAACCCTTCAAGATCTAGTTCAAAGATTGTTTTCTCAAAAGTTGTTCATGTTTCGATTCCAAAAATTAGTTATTCTCTATATATTCATAAATGTTTTATCTAATTCTAATTATTATAACCTTTTGCTATATATTTACTTATTTAAATGTCCAGCTCACATTTCACATTACAGTTTCCCAGCACTGAACATAATCTTGGGCACATGATAGTGTTTAATAAACTTCTGATATAGGACAAGGATATAATAGTACAGTGATTTATGCATCAAAATAGATTTGAGACAGAGAGGAGAAGAGGCTGTATAATGTAAAATCTGCATCCTCAGGCTTTCTGCTTGTGTAGGAGGTACAGGCTCCAGGGCCTGACGGCCTCGGTGAAAATACTGACCACTCGTCTCTAGGTGGTCAATTTTCCTAACATTTCTGTGTTGCTTCTTATTGATAAAAAGATGATAATGATAGTCTTTATCTTTTAGAATTGTAATCAGACTTAAAATATTAATTTATTTAAAGAGCTTAGACAACACCGAGCAGTAATACATGCCATAGAAGTATTTCCTATTATCATTAACATGGAAAAAGCTGCTCTATAAAGCAGTAAGGATTTTTCTCCCCAATTTAAAATATTAATATAAAAATAAAATATTCTGAGAATCCTCATGCCCCCCAAAAAGTGTTATTTTAAAAGTAACTAAGATACCATGGATTACAACTCAGGGATAAAAAGGAAAAATCTACTGATGTGTGGAACAACTTGGATGAATTACCAGAGAATGATGTTAAGTGAAAAAAGCCAATCTCAAAAGGTTAACTACAGTATGATTCCATTTATATAGCATTCATATAATTATAAAATTATACACATGGAGAACAGATCTGTGACTTCTAGGTTTAAGGAATGGGTTAGAATGAGGTGTGTTTCATGGTGATGGGACAGTTCTCTATCTTAACTGTGGTGGTGGATATACATACATGAACCAAACATGTGACAAATATGCATAGAATTAAGTATACACACACACACACACACACACACAAACACCACATACCATGAGTACAGATAAAGCTGGGAAATCTAAACAAGATTGGTATCTGTCAACTGTATCAATGTCAATATCCTGGTTATGAAATTGTACTGGTTTTCAAGATGTCATCATCAATGGAAACTGGGTAAAGGGTATACAAGATGTCTATAAACTTTACAAGTACATGTGTATCCACAGTGATCTCAAAATTAAAGCTGAAATTAAATTATTTAAGGTTGGACTTACGTTTGGATCCAAAAGTAGTTATGGCTAAATATCTATTTCCATCTAGTGATTAACTTTCAGGAAGTTCTATGTATAAACAGGTAGGATCAAAACTCTCATCTCATTACCATCTCTCTTATTTTGGTTGCATTTTCATGAACAATAAAGACTAGAAAAGATAAATTTAATCACATTTATATACTTCATTAAATTATGTTATTTTAAAATAACAACCCATATTTATTAGACTTAATTTAAATACAAAGTAATCTTCTTTCCTGCACTTGTCTAGCTGATTAATTCCTTTCACATTGTACTTTTATATGAGACATCTTCATCTTTGCAGTGTGATATTTTCTCTTCTACATTTGAAGTGGGAAATGACGGAAGGAAAGCTAATCCCAGACAATGGCTGGGTAGCACACAGCAGGCAACTGTTTAGAACTTAAACCAACAAAAGATTATTCTGGAGGAGGAGTATTTTATTACTGACATTGTTTTAAACTACCAGGTCAAGGTGAAAAGCAGACCAGCTTTTCCCTGATTTTATTGTTGTTGTTCAATTCTGTACAGATGACAAATGGTGCCTCCACACCCCACGCCTGGCCCCCATCCTCTCCCAGACGTAGACCACTGAGTCTTGCTCCCACTCCCTTCCCTGACCTCAGTGTGCAAATGGTCCTAGATCAAAACAGGAATCCTATCTGTCCTAGAGTCAAGGCAATCGTATTGTGGGAGACAGAAAAAGAGTAGCAGATGCCTGGGTAGGAGTAGCAGATGCCTGGGCTACGTGAGTAAAGAATGTGGCAATAAAAAGAAAAGAGAAGAATTTAAGTAATTAATTAAAAAGATTTAAAATATTACCTGAAAGTGTTTTAAGATCATGGGGCATTTTTAGCTCTACCAATCAGGTTATAGTCATTATGCTTTCGAGTGTTGCCTCATTCTTTGAGTCATAGACTGGGGAGATTAATGACAAATTCAGAGTTAACGAATGCAAACTCCAAACTTGGACTCAGGTCCTTTACTGTCACTGGTTCGTACCCTCTCTTTGTGCTTAGAACATGGACCTCATAAATAAATGCCATCCTATGTTTTCATATTGTTTATTCATGACACAACAGAATCAGAAAAAAAAATATGCTTATTAATTAACTTATTTTACTGTTGTTTTGATTACATTTGCAAACAAATGCTATCACTAACTGGAGAAAGAAAAGCTCACCTACCCCTTCTGTCCTTCATCACCTGTTTATTTATTATACAGCCCCCAAGGGAAGTCTCCTTTCCCTCCTCAGTGTTCAAAACACTGACTTGCTTCAGAGCCACTTATACTTAGTTTTTTTATCATTTGTCCCCCTGTACCTCGTTGATCTAAGTTCCGAACTAAAGTCTCCCCAATAAAACAAATTAAAGGGTTTTAAGATCCAGAAAGACATAAATTAAATGTGTGTTGCCTCCATGGGGCAATAAAACAAGAGCCATTTGACTCTATACATTTGCTGACCTTTTGATCTGCATTTGCAAAGGAAGTGCCTCTTAGTTAGGATTTGGTCTTAGAATTTGCCTTTGAAAGGGGCCCACTGAACCTTTAATATTTCATTAGAACTTTCTGCTACTTATTGCATGTATACATCTCTCAAGTGGTTAGAATAATTCTATGTGTGAATTTTATTTAAGTGCTCATAAAAATGCTTTTTTGCCTTTAGTTTTCTTCAAAGTGTTCTTATTTTTTTCTTAGGGTTGATGATAACCTGCAAGACAGAAGGGGTTTATATGCTTGAATGGAGACGATATTTCTGTGGTAAAATAGAAGTTCAAGAAAGAGCTAACCATCATTTATTGATATAAAATATTTAAGGCCTTATTTTTAAGCATTAAAATTGAAACAGGTTCACTGCAGGATTCCAGATAAGTTCACTTGAGGTTGATCTGTTTTAGAGAAAAATGTGGTAAAGAAATGCATCCTGAGATCACCTACCTCCTTTATCAATTTTTTAATCATTAAAAACCAGTGTTTTCAGAGGCTTCTCTTGACATTTTTATAAGAACGTGGCCATAATTGACAAACAGAATAAAGGCTAAAAGTAAAATTCCCCGTGGATTAACATTTTTAGAAAAAGTGGGTATTACCAATGTGTTAAAATAATTTTTAACATTAAATTGCCAACACCATGGAAGCAACTTAAACTTATAAGGTCATTTGGTGTCATTCTCTATCATGATTGAATGGTCATACCCTCAGTGCAGACCAACAAGCTGAAAATAAAACTGGACAAAAGGTCTATGTTTCTGCAAGACAGTTCCAGAGATTTTACTGTTTTTTTAATCCTAGATATATTATAAATTATACATATATTAAAATTATACATATTACACAATGCATAATTATACTATTAATTTTCAAGTGAACAATGCAAATTACAGTAGGTATACAGCTCCCTGTCCCAAAATAAATTATTAACATAGTTAAATTCAAGAAGGCTTGTGTGATTCATAGATGGATCCGGGAGAAAGTATTGCAAAAGCTTTTTTTTTTCTCTTCTAAATTGGCTTCTCTGCTATTCTTCAAACATCTAATATAGTCCAATATTAAAGAATGCAGATATTTTTCAAAACGAATTTGGAAGGTTTTCCTGATTTTTCTTATTGTGTCATGCCTTTTTTGAGTCATTGAATTGAAATCAAATGTTTATCTTTGATATAATTCAATGCAATGAACATAAGTAGCATAAACACTATCATTTCCTACGGTGGTATTCATTCATTCTTCCACTTAGTCTTCCATTAATTTATTCAAGCACCTATATCTTGGGTGGCCACTCTGTGTCAGGAATTGTGCCAAACACGAAGGAGACAAAAAATTAGGCTGTCAAGTTCTCTTTTTTTTCATGCAGCTTCTGATATAAAAGTGTAAGCAAACTCAACAAGCAGGTAGTTTGCAGTATACGTAATAATGAAATTCAAGGGTGCTATAGAAGCAAATATGCAAAATGACTGTTGGAAATCACAAAAGGCTGACCAAAGAAAGAGGAGTCTAAGTTGGCAACTGAAGGATTACTAGGATTCTAGATAGTCAATGCTTGGGAAGAGTGTTTCAGGTAGAAAAAACAAAAACTCAAAATAAAACAATAAGCGGGAAGACACAAAGAAAGATAACTATGGTTTAAATCTGGATTTTTATGGAGGAAATGGTGAAGGCAAAGAGCAAGGGCCAGATCACAATTGTTTTGTATGGACTTTAACGCAGGAACGATTAATTAAATACACAGGAACTTAGGAGACTATGACCTTTCATTCAGCTAACAGGTACACACATTGGGCCACTTGTGTCTGTGATACATGTACTACACATGATATTTAAATATCACATTGGCATTGAGAAAACACACATCTATCCAGCATTCTACATTGCTAAGTGGGAAAAAAAATATCCCTTCAGGAGCTTAGGTCAGTCTTTGAAAGCTGAAAGTTATATTTAGAGGTACCAAAGGAGAAAGATGGAAACAATAGAAGAAAATTCTTAGAAAAAAGCTAGGCATGCTAGTACCCAGATCAACACATTTTTCTTTCACATTTTTTTATATTATTTTTTTCTTCTGCAAATAAAAAGGCAATTAGAAAAAAGATATTTTTTATCTCCTGGATTCTATTTATTTCCTCCACGAACCCTCCACTATTCTTGTTTTTATAGTTATATGCATAATTCATTTATATATAATGTATATTATTTATATAAAATCATATAGAGAGATGTATGCAACATTTCATAGATATATGCAGACTTCAGGAAGGGAAAACTGTCATTTGAATTAGCTGATAAGAAATAAAACTTATCTATTCACTATGTTTTGGGGAATAAAATATTACAATTTTAAACTTTTATTAATTTAGGAATTGTAAAGTACAATTTTTTGAAACTGATTTACAGTGATATGTCCAGCATTAGTGACAATTCAGTGTGTAAATTCAGAAAGCTCACTTTATAAATTGTCTAGAGTTTTTTCATTTTGTAACTTAAAGCTATCTATTAGGGCTATTGTCAGGCTTTTTTGGTTTTACCTAAGGCTACTTCTAACCTCTATTTTCAAGACTCCTGGAATTAGACAAGTAACAGCATTAGTATAGTTGATGGTCTTGTCTGCAGAAATGGTAATAGGCTTCAGAAGATTAATAGCATGAGTAAGGTTTTACAATGGAACATCTGCAGAATAACCATTAAGCATATTTGTCATGGTAATTTTATTTGTGGCTCCTATAGCAGAGTTATCAGTAACCAGCTAATACTTTTACTGACCAAATATGTATTTGAAAACCTGGTTTTCCCATGGATATGTGCTACAGAATGATGCATTGGTATTTGGGTTATGAATAATTCAAGCAGAACATAATTGACCATTATAGTAGTAACATTACAATTTCAATTCACCTGTATTGTGCCTTGAATTGAATATTTAACAGAACCCAATAAACTTAACTAGCTAATTAATACTAATCAGTAAGAAAATTATATTAACACATTAATTCATTATAAATATGAACTGAACCAATATTTTAATGTTTTCTGATCATTTTAACAAGGGAAATATACTTTCAAGGTGAATTACATTTTCATTTCGTTAGGAATATAGATAGTAGCCACATTAATTATAAAGATACATGCACCTTATATGATCCTTTCAAGCTCAGTAGGGTACAGTTATGCATGGTACCAGACAACACAAAGTAGCAAAGCCTCCATTTCTGAGCATCCCAAGTAATCACTGATGAATCCATTTCACATGTCCACCTGCAGATGAAAGGTCTGCCTTCACTTGAGTCCATTTTTTCTGTTTCAGTTCAATAGTAGAAGCTGATGTTAAATCAGCAGAGAAAATGACTGTGATAGTACAGGAAGCCTCATACATGAACACAAATTCTAATCCTTGACTCTCATTTTGTCTTGGATCCATATTTGTGGCTTCCCAATAAGAGATATGTACCATTTTCCAACACCTTCTTAGTTTCCTTGTGAAGTCACAAAATGTATTATCTGGGAGGAGATATTTGAGCTGAGTCAGGCTTTGCAGTGGTAAATCCAGATTCATGAAGTACTGGGTAGGTTTGTGAGGGTGATGAGAAGTTCAGTAGGGTGGGGTGACTCTGTGAGTGGCAAGTTGAAGAGAGGATGATGGCATGGTAAAGAGTTTATGATAAAGAGGTGGGCTGAATGTAGAATATGAATAGTTCTCTTTGCTGCATTAATGGGATTTGATATTAACTTGGAGGTGATCAGCATGATTATAAGGTAGGGTATTAACCATTCTGGTGGCTATATGAAAAATGACCTGAGAAAAGATTAGTAACCAAGAAAAATTTTAGGAAACTGCTGACCTCAACAAGATTGTAAATTGGAGAGATTGAGGGCCTAGGAAGGCAATAAATAGGGATTAAGAGATTCTAAGGCTCCTAGTGAGGTAGACTAGATAGGATTTGATGATGTAGGAAGTAGAAATGAGGAATGGAGAATCTAAGATGCAGCCAGTTTTTCCAGCGTAGGAGAGAGTGGAATGATCACTTTACTAGTATAACTGAAATTATAAACTGAAGAAAATGCTTCAGTGAGAGAAAAATAAGTTTGGTTTTTGATTTCAGTTTGAGGTCCCTATATAGAACATTTAAGTAAATAGGGACAGTTAATCCTATGTGGCAATGAAATTTGGGATAAAGATTGGATACTGAGATATAATCACAGCCATGGGAGTGGATGACATCTTCCAAGAAGAACCAAGAGTAAAAACAGAGGAGTGGGAGATTTCACCTTAAATTTCACCTTGAAAGGGTGGGCAGAGGTAGAGGAACAGAAGGGGAGACCATGGTAGAATAGTCAGAGGTATTGAAGTAAAGGAGAAAAAAACTACTTTGAAAACAAAGAGTAGAAAAAAGACTTTTAGGAATAGCGTGAGTCAATACTGTTAGAGACACTTAAGACCTTTAGGATAATTAAATAAAACACAATTTTAGCCTTTGGCTATAGTAGTTAGCAGAAAATAACATTAACAAAAACATTTTCTGTAAGTGGTGATGGCAGTCAGTCAGTTTTTACCTGACTTATGGCTTCTAGCTTCTTTTATCAAAGAAAATTGAGAAATTTCTTTTTCAAATTAGACACATTGTTTTCAAAGCAGACACATGGCTCAAATAAACAACTATTTGGAATAGTTTAGATAGACATGTGAATAATTCTTACACTTACCAAGGACTTTTTTTGTTTAAATTTACCTGTTTGACAGTCTAGGGCAATACAAATGATTTAAATAATAATTCAACCTTTTGTGTATTAGAGCTGACTTGATATTTATAGAACAAGAATGCCAGAAAGTATAAATAGGCCATTCCCTATGTCCCTATAATATGGCACAGCTAAGCAATTTGTATGCACATTACATTGACTTTTAACCTTGCAAAATTTATTCAGCACATTTATCAAACTAGTAGATGAATATACTACCTGAACTACAAGAAAGACTTTAGAATTAAAAACACAGACTGTTAAGGAATAAAAAGAAACTGAAAAAAATCAACTTCCCAAAATATCAGATGTAGAAGGTTTAATTTACTAGATTAAGGGAACATATTTATTTATGGGAGAGTCAGACCTGGAACCTACATTGCTACCCTTCATATGTTCTTATTTCTTCTAAAGAAAAGATACAGGGCTTCCCTGGTGGTGTAGTGGTTGAGAGTCCGTCTGCCGATGCAGGGGACACGGGTTCGTTCCCAAAAAAAAAAAAAAAAAAAAAAAAGATACAAATCTTGATGTCCCAATCAAGTTATTTAATTTAATACAAATGATTTTGTTCCACTCATTTGCACAAATGTGTATCGTTTGTCTTAAAAATGCTTAAAAGTTAACACTCACTTTCTCAATGTACTTCCATTTTTTAAAAGGTGTTCTAATAGCAAAGTACTGCGATTTTTAAAGCAAATTTAGATCAAAGTATTGACCAGTAATGAAAGATTACCTTTGCATAAAATTTACCAAACTAGAAATAGAGGTATAGTGTTAATTCTGTTGTGCTAAGCCTTCAAACATACAGAGCTGGAGAATATATCCAAAAAGTTTAAGGTGCAAATAACAGAGTATGAGATTTCCCTAGAGTGCAATGCTTGAGTCACCTGCTTCCAAAAATATCAAGAAGACCCACTGTCTCTATTTACCCACTGTCTCTGTTTACCCCTTTCCTATTATGAACTCAGGGTTCCCATAATACTTATAAATGTCTTGAAGGGAAAATTAATTCAGCTCAATTCTATCTTAATACATGTTCTGGTGAAATAGAATTGGCTACTAAAGAAAGAGGCAGGCCATGGTCAATCATGTCTAAAATCACAAATTTCCTTATGCCGTCCCTGTTCCAGTAGAACCATGGATTGTCTCCTTGTGATCATGAATCTTAGAGGGTAGAATTCCTACTCACCAGTGTTATATTTACTGGATGAGATCTGAGTCTGACCAGCCACAGTACCATAAACAAAAGAGGAAAGGAGGCCAGCATCATTTAAATTCCAGCTCTGTCAGTTCCCTTTATTACAAGAATGAGAGGGCAGGGACTGGGTTTTGCCAAGCCTGTTGCTCTGTGTCAACACGGTAGATGATATCCAAAGTGGCTCAGGAATGTGAGTTTGACTGTTGCTAGGAGAATTCCAGATCCTTGAGCAGTTAGGGCATCAATGAATTTAGAGCAAGTGGCTGAGGCCCAATGCTTCAAAGCTACCAGGAGGCATGGGGAATGTTGTTGACCAGGGTTCCTGGCCTCCTTAATGAATAGAAATTGATAAGAGAGCAGGCAAAATATTCAGGCAAGGCTTTATTGGGACTCCTGCTGCAGCAGGAGAGAAGGAGAACAAGCAACATGTTAACAGGTTCCCTTGCTCGCTTGCTCCCTGAGGTGGGTTGATCTGCCTCCTTATATGGGGTGATGGTAGGGGTGGGTCTGGGAGTCGAGCTGGAGGTCTACTTACGTAGTTTGCCCAAACCATTGGTGATACTGTGTGCAGGGTGCTTGTACAGTGCCCTGCTTTTGCTCCCGGCTCCTCAGAAGTGGTAGAGTTTTTGATCTTTTTGTATCTTGTTGTTCATAATTTGCCCCAACTGAGCATGCACACAGTTATTTTTAAGCCCTTATAGTTTCTTTGTAGTTTGTTGCTCAAGAAAATGTTTGTCCCGGTGCCAGCACTGCAGCAAATGGTCCCAGGTCCCAGCCTGCCTCAGGAACACTCTTCAGAGCCCTGTTCATGTTGAAGCTCCTATGTCCTCATGAACATGAGCCTAAAGTGTTTCTATCAGTTTTAATAATCACCTCCTTCAGTTTACATAGCGAAACATTGGTGCAAGATGTCCCTGGTCTTGGGCCAGACCAGATTCCATGTTACCAGTCTACAGATTCTGAAGGATGATTTTTATCTTCCTCTCAAAAGACTACACAACACATTCAAGAGGTATAGTGGCTTTTGAAATAGCTTGAATCACAAAAGGACTTGTTACACACCCATCTCCCAGAGGCGTGTTCCACAAATATGTAAGCATAGATCAAGAAAAAGCAAAAGCAGCTTCTTCAATCCTAAAATTAAGGGAAAACATATCAAAATAAATTATCAGTAGGCCTTAGATGCAGAGTCTTTCTCATCCAAGATCTGGAAAGACATACAAGCCCACATGTAAAAAGGCCACAATGGCAGACAGCTAACATCAGCATAGCTCTTGAACAGACCCTATTCAGTGTCTGTGCCAGTATCAGTATCTCCCTCATAAGGGTCTGAACCTCATTGTGTCCTATTGTCTATATTTTTAAATCATTTTCTCTGGTTCACAGCGTTGTTTCTTAATTGCCTTATTCTCCTCTGATTTGCATAATATAAATTGCCAGTACAGCAATTGACTTTTGTCTTCCAACTCTCACCCCAATCTGAATGCTTATTGTTTATGATTAAACAAAATACTTTGAAATCATCTAAAATACACTGATTGAAAACTTGCACTGGATAATTAAGGTTATATTAACAGAATGATTCAAAACTTACAATAAAATTCTTCCCTAACCCTGCTTATTTGGAATAACGGGTGTAGAACTCTGCAGATGAAAGGAAAATAGTTATGATAAATGTTTTCTAGTTTTTAACATCTTTATTGGAATATAACTGCTTTACAATGTTGTGTGAGTTTCTGTTATATAACAAAGTGAATCAGCTATATGTATACATATATCCCCATATCCCCTCCCTCTTGAGCCTCCCTCCCACCCTCCCTATCCCACCTTTCTAGGTCTTTCAAAGCACAGAGCTGATCTCTCTGTACTGTGCTGCTGCTTTCCACTAGCTATCTATTTCACATTTAGTAGTGTATATAACTCCATGCTACTCTCACTTCACCCCAGCTTCCCCCTCCCCTCATCTCCTCAAGTCCACTCTCTATGTCTATGTCTTTATTCCTGCCCTGCCACTAGGTTCATCAGTACCATTTTTTTTTTAGATTCCATATATATGTGTTAGCATACAGTATTTATTTTTCTCCTTCTGTCTTACTTCATTCTGTATGACAGACCGTAAGTCCATCCACATCTCTACAAAAACTCAATTTCCGTTCTTTTTATGGCTGAGTAATATTCCATTGTATATATGTGCCACATCTTCTTTATCCATTCATCTGTCGATGTATGTGTAGATTGCTTCCTTGTCCTGGCTATTGTAAACAGTGCTGCAATGAACATTGAGGTACATGTCTCTTTCTGAATTATGGTTTTCTCAGGGTATAGGCCCAGTAGTGGGACTGCTGGGTCATATGGCAGTTCCATTTTTAGAATTTTAAGGACCTCCATACTGTTCTACGTAGTGGCTGTATCAATTTACATTCCCATCAACAGTGCAAGAGGGTTCCCTTTTCTCCACACCCACTCCAGCATTTATTGTTTATAGATATTTTGATAATGGCCATTCTGATCAGTGTGATGTGTAACCTCGTTGTGATTTTGCTTTGCATTTCTCTAATTATTAGTGATGTGGAGCATCCTTTCATGTGTTTGCTGGCAATCTGTATATCTTCTTTGGAGAAATGTCTATTTAGGTCTTCCACCCATTTTTGGATTCGGTGGTTTGTTTTATTGATATTGAGCTACATGAGCTGCTTGTATATTTTGGAGATTGATCCTTTGTCAGTTGCTTTGTTGGCAAATATTTTCTCTCATTCTGAGGCGTGTCTTTTTGTCTTGTTTATGGTTTCCTTTGCTGTGCTAAAGCTTTGAAGTTTCATTAGGTCCCATTTGTTTATTTTTGTTTTTATTTCCATTTCTCTAGGAGGTGGGTCAAAAAGGATCTTGCTGTGATTTACGTCATAGAGTGTTCTGCCTATGTTTTCCTCTAAGAGTTTTATAGTGCCTGGCCTTACATTTAGGTCTTTAATTGATTTTGAGTATGGCGTTAGGAAGTGTTCTAATTTCATTCTTTTACATGTAGCTGTCCAGTTTTCCCAGCACCACTTATTGAAGAGGCTGTCTTTTCTCCATTGTATATTCTTGCCTCCTTTTTCAAAGATAAGTTGACCATATATGTGTGGGTTTATCTCTGGGCTTTCTATCCTGTTCCATTGACCCATATTTTTGTTTTTGTGCCAGTACCATACTGGCACAAAAGACAGGCCCCTGTCTTCCCAGGTCTGTGTGATGCGGCCTGAGACGCAGTGGCTCAGCCAGGGCTGCGGCCCGCGTGTCGTGAGGGCCCCTGCTGCCCCTGCAGGAGGAGCGTCTCTGGGGCACATCCAGCCTCCTGAGGGAGCCGAGGGAGGGAGCGCAGAACGAGCTGGCACGGGGCTGCCACGCGGCTCACGCTCAGGCACACGCGTGTGCTCACGTGGTCCTTTCAGAGCGCGCACGCTGTTTTGTAACTCCACAGTGGTGACCAGAATGAGACTCTCCTGGGTACTGTCACGTCCTCCCGTGGCTCTAAGACTTGTTCTTACGGGCCGTGCCCGCAGGATAGGGTATCGGCCTAAACGCAGACATGAATTTAGCAGCTTGAGACGACGCACACTGATGACCTCCCGTGGTTTCTGAGGGCAGGGATTCAGAGCAGGAGGGCCAGGGGATTCCGGCCGAGGGTCTCTCAGGAGGCTGCAGTAGGGGCTTCAGCCGGGGCTTCGCCATCCCATGGCCGGACCGGGCGGGATGCCTGGCTTCCAGGAGGCTCCTCCTGTGGCTCCTCTGCACGTAGGCCCCGCAGGGCTGCTGAGGCTCCTCAGTGCACGGGGGCCGGCTCCCCTCAGGAGGAATGTGACGCGGGAGAGCGTTGGTGGAAAGTTCTAGACCCTCCTCCTCATCCTGTGGCTACCTCAGCATCTTGTACACTGTGCTGTGTGCGTTTGTCTCTGAGCAGACCCTGCGGGAAGTGTGGCATCTTCTCTGCTTTCAGTGGGTACAGGAGCCTAGGGAATTCAGGGCTGCCAGGACTGTCTGTCTGGACTCACTGAATGTTGTGGACCAGGAACAGAGTCCGTCGGCCACATGAGTGTCTTAGATGCTCAGTATTTTCCTTCTGAGGTGGAGGTGCTTTTAACAATGCCTCACATTTCCTCCTATAGATTGTGTTGTGGTTTTTTGTTTGTTTTTTGCCACGCCATGCAGCTTGTGGGATCTTAGTTCCCCAACCAGGGATTGAACCTGGGCCCTCGGCAGTGAAAGCACAGAGTCCTAACCACTGGACCGCCAGGGAAGTCCCTGTTGCTGTTGTTGTTGTTGATAGCTATTTTGAGGTGTAATTCCCACACTCTTCACCTCATCCACCTAAAGCGTGCCGTTCCCTGCTTTGTAGTGTATTCATTGAGTGCAGTCGTCACTACTACCAATTTTAGAACGTTCCATCACCCCGAGAGGAAACCCCATCCCCATTAGCATCCCTCCCATCCCCCTCCCCAGCCCCTGACAACAAGGAACCCACTCTCTGTCTCTGTGCACTTGTGCACTTGCCTGTTCTGGACGTTTCCCATCAATGGAATCACACACCCTGTGTGTCCTCCATCTGGCTTCTCTCACTGAGCATTGTGTTCTCAGGGTCCACCCACGTTGTAGCGAGTGTCATTGCTTCACTCTTTTTCGTGGATGGATAATATTTCAGTGTGT
>NW_020174045.1:344726-345287 GCF_003031525.2 Neophocaena asiaeorientalis asiaeorientalis | reverse complement strand
TATACTGGATTTGCATGGCTTTATTAATTCCTGACGTTGAGTGTTTTTCCATGCCTTTTTCTATAACAAAAAAATAAACAATGGATCATATGGTAGCAAAATGTTTACCTTGTAAAGGCGTCTCCATTCTGTTCTTATTAGTGGCTCTTACCAGGTTACGTTCCACTTAAATTTGAAGATATGCCCTTGTCCACAACCCCTTCAGCATTTATTGTTTGTAGTTTTTCTGCTGATGTTTATTCTGACAGGTGTGAGCTGACACCTCTTTGAGGTTGGATTTGCATGCATCTCATAAACCCTTGAAATTGAACTTTCAGGCATGTCCTTCTTTTTCAAGCTGTGAGTAGTGCTTACCTCTTCAAATGGTTTTCTTGAAGTATGTGCCACATTTTGAAATATTTTGGCCATTACCTCCCTGAAGACATTTTGAGGTCAGGTTTCATATACAGCCCTCCAGTACTTGTGCATATGAAGTGACCATTACCACAGGTTTTAAAGCTGCTGTTGCAGGTATCGGCCATTGGGCGGCAGCATTTCCCCTTTCCCCATTCTGGGAATTAG
>NW_020174045.1:341704-344570 GCF_003031525.2 Neophocaena asiaeorientalis asiaeorientalis | reverse complement strand
CCCCTTCAGCATTTACTGTTTGCAAAATTTTTGCTGATGGCCATTATGATTGTTGTGAGCTGATAGGTTTTTTAAATTTGGATTTGCATATCTTTAATAATTCCTAATGTTCAGCATTTTTCCATGCCTTGTTTTATTTCTGTTAAACAAAAAGAAAAAAACTGTGAGTACAATAAATCTCTTGAAATTGCCTTCTTCTGTCCTCTTTTGAATTTTTTGGTCGATTTCTGACCCCAGGGTATTTTTTGAGAGCAGGTGTCATTTACAGGCTTGCAATTTGTGTGAATATTTAGTGACCATTACTACTGGCTTTAAAGATGCTGTTGGCGGAAATGGCCACAAGGCGGCAGCATTTCTCCTTTCCCAAATCTGGTTATTAGGGCAGCACATCCTTTCTGGAAGTCGTGTTCCCAGGTGATAAATTAGAATGGAATGTGCCAGGGAAAAACCCCGTAAGTTTATATCCCATTATTTCTTCTTCGTTTTCTTTAATTTTTAAATCGGGGTAATGATTAGAATATTGTTTGTCCTAGGTGTATACAATCTGGCTCATTTGTACATTTAGAATATTGTTTGTCCTAGGTGTATACAATCTGGTTCATTTGTACATTACATATATATATATATGTGTGTATATATATATATATATATATATACACATATATATATACAGATACTCTTCCTATGTAAATTATTGCAGAGTGTTCCGTTGACCTCCCTTGCTATATGGTGGGTGTTTTTGATATATGTATTTAATAGGTATTTGTACACGTATGTTAACCTTAATCTTAATTTTCCATACCACCCACCTTTCCATTTAGATAAGAATGGTTTGTTTTCTAAGTCTGTGAGCTTCTTTCTCTGTGAAAATACTATCATTTGTGTGTCAGTTGTTAGATAACGCCTATAAGTGATATCATACTATATGTCTGTTGCTTTCCGACTTACCTCATGTTCTGTGATTTTCTTTAGGTTCACCTATGGTGCCTCAAAGAGCAGTGTTTCACTGTCTTCCATTGCTAATATTCCATTGTGTACATGGACCAATTCTTAATCCATTCATCCATTGATGAACATTTTAGTTGCTTTCGTGTCTTGGGTATTGTGAAAACTCCTGCGGTGAAGCTGTTGCAGCCTGTGCCTTCTTGACTCTGGCCTTTTCAGGTAAGAGGCTCAGCAGTGGGCCTGCTGAATGGAATGCTGGCTCAATTTTTACTTTTAAACGCAGCTCCTTTCTGTTCTCATTATTGGCTCTTACCACTTTACATCTCACCAGCAGCTGGTGGGTACACGGTTCCCTAAAACTCCTTCAGCATTTATTGTTTGTAGACTTTTGATTGATGGTAGTTGACTTGTGTGAGTTGAAACGTTTTTGTAGGCTAGATTTGCATGAGTCTAATAATTCCTGATGTTGAGCTTTTATCCATTTTCCTTTTTTAAAAAAAATAGTGAGTAAAACTTACCTCTTCATACTATCTGCTTGAAAAATTTGCCAGTTTTGAATTATTTTGGCCGTTCCATACCTCTGCACAATTTTTGAGGACAGTTGTCCTTTACTGTCCTGAGTCCTTGTGAATGTTAAGTGACCGTTTGCTGTGGTTTGAAAGCCGCTCTTGCGGGAAACGGCCACAAGGCGGCAGCCTTTCTACATTTCCAACTCTGGGTTTTTGGGCAACAGAGCTTTCCTGGAAATCGTGTTTGTAGGCTGCAAATTAGAGCGGAATGTGCCAGGGCAAACCCCTGAGAGCTAATATCTCCTTACTTCTTGTTTTTTTTTTTTAAAGTTAATTTTTATTATTTATCAGAGAACATTTGAGAAAAATGTTGTGTGTGTTCTAGGTGTACAGAATCTCGTTCATTATGCCTATGTATAGAAGTATCCATCTTTGGATCCTTTCCCATGTAGGTTATTACAGAGTGTTGAATATTCCTCTCTTGGTATTCCACAGGTGTTTCTTGATTATATATTTCATATCTATTAGTACATGTCTGTAAACCACCATATCCTAGTTTATACATTCCTTACACCTTTCCATTTGCTTAAACATAATTTGGTTTTCTGAATCTGTGAGTGTCCTTCTCTTGGAAATTATTTCATGGGTATCAATTTTTATGTAACACCTATAAGTGATGTAACAGGATATCTGTCTTTCGGTATCTTTCTTACTTCAAGTTGGGTGATTATCTCTAGGTCCTTCTATGGTGGTGCCAACGGCACTGTTCCATGCTTTTCCATGGCTAATATTCCATTGTGTACATGGATGAATTCTTCTTGGTGCCTATTTCTGTTGATGGACATTTCGGTTTCTTCCAGGTCTTGGCTATGGTACATGTTGCTGCAGTGCAGGATTGCCAGCCTGTGTCTTTTTGATTCAGGTCTACTCAGCTGACAGGCCCATCAGTGGGCCTACCAGGTCACATGGTAGCTCAATTTTTACCTTTATACACACCTCCATTCTGTTCTCAGTACTGGCTGTTACCAGGTTACATCCCATCAGCAGCTAGAGGGTACACAGTTCTCTAAAACCCCTTCAGCATTTATACTATGTAGACTTTTTTGCTGATGATCCTTCTGACGGCTGTGAGGTGAACGTGTTTCTATACTGGATTTGCATGGCTTTATTAATTCCTGACGTTGAGCGTTTTTCCATGCCTTTTTCTATAACAAAAAAAGAAACAGACTATAAAATGTGCCTAAAATATGCCTCTTGAAATTGTCGTTTTGAAATATGGACGTCTTTTGAGATTTTTGCTCGATTTAAGACCCAAGGATTGTTTTGAGGGCAGGTGTCATTTACAGGCCTGCAATTATTTTGACTATCAAGTAACCATTAGCGCTGCGTTTAGAGCTGCTGTTGTGTGAAAC
>NW_020174045.1:318986-341096 GCF_003031525.2 Neophocaena asiaeorientalis asiaeorientalis | reverse complement strand
GTTTCTTCTAGGTCTTGGCTATGGTACATGTTGCTGCAGTGCAGGATTGCCAGCCTGTGTCTTTTTGATTCAGGTCTACTCAGCTGACAGGCCCATCAGTGGGCCTACCAGGTCACATGGTAGCTCAATTTTTACCTTTAAACACACCTCCATTCTCTTCTCAGTACTGGCTGTTACCATGTTACATCCCACCAGCTGCTAGAGGGTACACAGTTCTCTGAAAACCCTTCAGCATTTATACTTTGTAGCCTCTTTTTGCTGATGATCTTTCTGACGACTGTGAGGTGAAAGTTTTTGTAGACTGGATTGGCATGGCTTTATTAATTCCTGATGTGGAGCATTCCTCCGTGCCCTTTTCTGTATAACCAAAATAAATAAATAAAGAGAATACAAAATGTGCGTAAAATATGCCTCTTGAAATTGCATTTTGAAATATGGACGTCTTTGAGATTTTTGCTCGTTTTACGACCCAAGGATTTGTTTTGAGGGCAGGTGTCATTTACAGGCCTGCAATTATTTTGACTATCAAGTAACCATTAGCGCTGCGTTTACAGCTGCTGTTGTGTGAAACAACCAAAAGACGGCAGCAGTTCTCCTTTACTAAATCTGGTTACTAGAGCAACAGCGCCTCAATGGAAGTCATGTTCTAGGTTGTAAATTAGAATGGAATGTGCGAGGAAAAAGCCCCTTAAGTTTATATCTGAATACTTCTTGTTTGTTTTTTAAATTTAATTTTCATTTTTTATCACAGAAAGTGTGATTACAATTTTTTGCTTGTTCTAGGTGTGCAAGATGTGGTTGTTTTCCACATATACATATCTCTTTTCTTCTTTGGATCCTTTTCCCATTGTAGGTTACGACACAATGTTGAGTAGTCTTCTCTTGGTATTCCGTATGTCTTTGGTGATTATATACTTCACCTGTGTTTGTATATCTGTTAATCCCGACATCTTAATGTATCCAATCCTCACACCGTTCCATTGATGAAACATGTTTGTTTAATGAATCTGTGATTGCCTTTCTCTGTGGAAATATCTCCACTGGTATGAATATTTAGAGAACACCTATAAATGATATCATAGGATATGTGTATTTCGCTTTCTGACTTACAAGTTACGTGATTACTTCTGGACTCATCTACTGTGCTGCAAATAGCATTGTGTCATTTTTTTCCTTGGCTATATTCCATCTGTACGTGTACCAGTTCTTCTTTGTCCACTTATCTGTTGATGGACTTTTTGGTTGCTTCCATGTCTTGGCTATTGTAGTACTGCTGCAATGCACATTTGCCTGCCTGTGTCTTTCCAATTCTGTCTTTTTCGGTTATAGGCGCAGAAATGGGCCTGCTGGATCATATGGTAGACAAATATTTACCTTGTAAAGGCGTCTCCATTCTGTTCTCATTAGTGGCTCTTACCAGGTTACGTCCCACTTAAAGCTGAGTGTATGCACTTCTCCACAACCGCTTCAGCATTTATTGTTTGTAGTTTCTCTGCTGATGTTTATTCTGACAGGTGTGAGCTGATACTTGTTTGTGGTTGGATTTGCATGTGTCTCGTAATCCCTTGAAATTGAGCTTTCAGGCATGTCCTGTTTTTCTTCAAACTGTGAGTACAGCTTACCTCTTTGAATGGTTTTCTTGAAGTATGTGCCACATTTTGAACTATAATGGCCATTACCTCATTGAAGTAATTTTGAGGGCAGGTTTCATTTACAGCCCTCCAGTACATGTGCATATGAAGTGACCATTAGCACAGGTTTTAAAGCTGCTGTTGCAGGTAACGGCCATTTGGCGGCAGCATTTCTGCTTTCCCCATTCTGGTAACTACAGAAACAGACCTTTCTGCCAGTGGTGTTCCTCGGTTAAACATTAGAGTGGAATGTGCCTGGATAACCCTCCAAAAGCTGATGTCTCCTTATTTATGGTTGGTTTCTAAATTGAATTTATAATTTTTTATTGGAGTAATATTCCATTGTGTACATGGACCACTGCTTCTTTGTGCATTCCTCTCTTGACGGATATTTTCGTTGCTTCCAAATGGTAGCTGTGGTAAATATTGCTGGAGTGCCGGATTGCCAACCTGTGTCTCTTTGATTCTCATCCTCTCAGGCGATAGGCCCATCAGTGGGTATGCTTGACTGAATGGTAGCTAATATTTACCTTTTCAAGGCACCTCCTTTGTGTTTTCATTACTGACTCTTACCATGTCCCACTTTGAAGCGAGGGTACACTTTTCTCCACAACCCCTTCAGCATTTATTGTTTGCAGAATTTTTACTAATGGCCATTCTGACAGGTATGAGTTGACAGTTTTTTTAATTTGGATTTTCATGTCTTTAATAATTCCTAATGTTCAGCATTTTTCCATGCCTTATTTTCTTTCTGTTAAACAAAAACAGAAAAAAACTGTGAGTACAATAAACCACTTGAAGTTCTCTTCTGGGAAGGCTTCCCTCTTTTGAATTTTTTCGTCGATTTTCGACCCCAGGATTTTTTTTGAGAACAGGTGACATTTACAGGCTTGCAATGAGTGTGAATATTTAGTGACCATTACTACTGGCTTTAAAGCTGCTGTTGTAGGAAACGGCCAAAAGGAGGCAGCATTTCTCCATTCCCAAAACTGGTTTCTAGGGCAGCACAGCCTTTCTGGAAGTCGTGCTCCCAGGTTGTAAATTAGAATGGAATGTGCCAGGCAAACCCTGTAAGTTAATATTCCATTATTTCTTGTTCGATTTTTTAGTCTTTTTAAAATCGGGGTAATGTTTAGAATATTGTTTGTCCTAGGTGTATACAATCTGGTTCATTTGTACTATATATATATATACACACACATATATATGTAATATATTCATGTACAGATACTCTTCCCATGTGAATTATTGCAGAGTGCTCCATTGACCTCCCTAGCTATATGGTCGGTCTCTTTCATAAATGTATTTAGTAGGTATTTGTACACATATGGTAACCCTAATCTTAATTTTCCATACCACCCACCTTTCCATTTAGATAAGAATAGTTTGTTTTCTAAGTCTGTGAGTTTCTTTCTCTGTGAAAATGCTATCATTTTTGTCAGTTGTTAGATAATGCCTATAAGTGATATCATACTATATGTCTTTTTCTTTCTGACTTACCTCATGTTCTGAGATTATATCTAGGCTCATAAATGGTGCCTCAACGAGCAGTGTTTCGCTGTTTTCCATGGCTAATATTCCATTATGTACATGGACCACTTCTTCTTTATCCATTCATTCATTGATGGACATTTTGGTTGCTTCCATGTCTTGGCTATTGCGAAAACTCCTGCAGTGAAGCTGTTGCAGCCTGTGCCTTCTCGACTCTGGTATTTTCATGTGAGAGGCTCAGCGGTGGGTCTGCTCAATGGAATGCTGGCACAATTTTTACTTTTAAACACAGCTCCTTTCTGTTCTCACTATTGGCTCTTACCAATTTACATCTCACCAGTAGCTAGAGGGTACAGAGTTCTCTAAAACCTCTTCAGCATTTATTGTTTGTAGACTTTTGGCTGATGGTAGTTGACGTGCATGAGTTGAAACCTTTTTGTAGGCTAGATTTGCATAAGTCTAAATATTTCTGTTGTTGTGCTTTTATCCATTTTCCTTGTTTTTACAAAAATAATGAGTAAAATTTACCCCTTCATACTATCTCCTTGAAAATTTTGCCAGTTGTGAATTTTTTGGCCATTCCATACCTCTGCACAATTTTTGAGGGCAGATGTCCTTTACTGTCCTGAATCGTTGGGAATGTTAAGTGACCGTTAGCTGTGGTTTTAAAGCCGCTCTTGTGGGAAACGGCCACAAAGTGGCAGCATTTCTACATTTCCAACTCTGGGTTTTTGGGCAACAGAGCTTTCCTGGAAATCGTGTTTGTAGGCTGCAAATTAGAGCGGAATGTGCCAGGGCAAACCCCCAGGAGCTTATATCTCCTTACTTCTTGTATGTTTTTTAAATTTAATTTTTATTTTTTATCAGAGCAAATTTGAGAAAAATGTTGTGTGTGTTCTATGTGTAGAAAATCTGGTTCATGATATCCATGTATCGATCTTTTTATTTTTGGATCCCTTCCCATGTAGGTTATTACAGAGTGTTGAGTGGACCCCTCTACGTATTCCATAGGTATTTTGTGATTATATATTTCATATATATTAGTACATGTCTGTTAAACCCCATATCCTAATTCATACATTCCTTACACCTTTCCATTTGGTTAAACAAAATTTGATTTTCTGAATCTGAGAGTGTCTTTCTCTTGGAAATTATTTCATGTGTACCCATTTTTATGTAACACCTATAAGTGATGTAATAGGATATATGTCTTTTGGTGTATTTCTTACTTCAAGTTGGGTTATTATCTCTGGATCCTTCTATGGTGGTGAAAACGGTACTGTTCCAGGCTTCTCCATGGCTATTATTCCATTGTGTACATAGATGACTTCTTCTTGATACCCATTTCTGTTGATGGACATTTTTGACCGGGGCACGAACCCGTGTCCCCCGCATCGGCAGGCGGACTCCCAACCACTGCGCCACCAGGGAAGCCCCGGTGTATTTCTTACTTCAAGTTGGGTGATTATCTCTAGATCCTTCTATGGTGGTGCCAACGGTACTGTTCCATGCTTCTCCATGGCTAATATTCCATTGTGTACATGGATGACTTCTTCTTGATGCCCATTTCTGTTGATGGACATTTTGGTTTCTTCCAGGTCTTGGCTATGTTACAAGTTATTGAATACCGTACCAGTTCCCTAACCCTAAACCTAACCCAAAGCCTCACCCTTACCCGAAACTTAACCCTAACTCATAACCTAATCCTAACACGTACGCTAACACTAACCCGTACCCTAACACGTACACTAACCCTAAACCGCTGACATACACTAACCTGTACCCTAAAGCGTCCCTGTCCCCTAACCCTAATCCAAACCCTTACCCGTCCCCTAATGCTAACGTATACGCTAACAATAAATTTTAACGTAACACATGCGCTCACCCTAAACCATTATCATACACTAACCTGTACCCTAAACCATCCCCGTCCCCATCCCCTAACCCTAAACATAACCCTAACACTTACCCGAAGCCTCACACTAACCTGATCCCAAATCCTATCCCGTACGCTAACACTTACCCGTGCCATAACACGCACTCTCACCCTAATACTTTGTCGTACCCTAAACTGTACCCTAACCCGTCCCCGTCCTCTAACCATAACCCTAACACTTACCCGAAGCCTCACACTAACCTGATCCCACATCCTATCCCGTACGCTAACACTTCCCCGTGCCATAACACGCACTCTCACCCTAATACTTTGTCGTACCCTAAACTGTACCCTAAACCGTCCCCGTCCCCTAACCCTAACCCTTACCTGAAGCCTTACAATAACCCGTCACATAATCCTAAACCGTATGCTAAAACTAACACATACCCTAACACGTATGCTCACCCTAAACTGTTGTCGTAACCTAAAGTGTACCCTAAACCATCCCCTTCCCCTAAACTTAACCCTAACCCAAAACCTTACATGAAGCCTTACCCTAAACTGTCCCCTAATCTAACCTGTACGCTAACACTAATCCCTACCCTAACAGGTATGCGCACACTGAACAGTTGTTGTACCCTAACAGGTACCATAAACCGTCCCCGTGCCTTAACCCTAACCCTAACCCGAACCCTAACCCTTACCCGAAGCCTTACCCTAACCCGTCCCCTAATCCTAACCCGTACGCTAACACTAACCCATACCCTAACATGTATGCTCACCCTAAAGACTGGTCGTACCCTAACCTGTACCCTAAACTGTCTCCATCCCATAACCCTAACCCTAACTCTAACGATCACCCAAAGCCTTACCCTAACCCGTCCCCTAATCCTAAACACTACACTAACACTAACCCATACCGTAACACGTACACTTGCCCTAAACCGTTGTTGTACCCTCATCTGTACCCAAAAAGTCCCCATTGCCTAACCCTAACCCTACCCAAATCTTTACCCGAAGCCTTACCCTAACCCGTCCCCTAATCCTAACAGCTACGCTAACACTAACCCATACCCTAACACGTACGCTATCCCTAAACCGTTGTCATACCCTAACCTATACCTTAAACCATCCCCATCCCCTAACCCTAACCCTAACTCTTACCCTTACCCGAAGCCTTACCCTAACCCGTCCCCCAATCTTAACCCGTAAACTAACAGTAACCTGTACCCTAACACGTACGCTCCCCTTAAATCATTGTCGTACCCTAACCTGTACACTAAACCATCCCCGTCCCCTAAAACTAACCCTAACCCTAACCCTTACCCAAAGCCTTACCCTCACCCGTACCCTAATCCTAACCCGTACACTAACACTAACCCGTACCATAACATGTAAGCTCCCCCTAAACTGCTGTCGTGCCCTAACCTGTACACTAAACTGTCCCCATCCCCTAAACCTAAACCTAACCCTAACCTTAACCCTTACCCGAAGCCTTACCCTAAACCATCCCCTAATCCTAACTTGTATGCTAACACTAACCCATACCCTAACACGTATGCTCACCCTAAACCCTTGTCGTACCCTAACCTGTACCCTAAACCGTCCCCGTCCCCTAACCCTAACACTAACACAAACACTTACCCAAAGCCTTACCCTAACCCGTTCTCTAATCCTAACCCGTACACTAACACTAACCCGTACCCTACCACCTACATTCACACTAAACCGTTGTCGTACCCTAACCTGTACCCTAAACAGTCCCCGTCCCTGTCCCCTTCCCCTAACCCTAACACTTATGTGAAGCCTTACCCTAACCCAACCCCTAATCCTAAACCGTACACAAACACTAGCCCGTACCCTAACACGTATGCTCACACTAAACCATTGTCGTACCCTATCCTGTACCCTAAACAGTCCCCGTCCCCATCCACTAACCCTAACCCTTACCCGAAGCCTAACCCTAACCCATCCCCTAATCCTAACCCGTATGCTAACACTAACCCATACCCTAACACGTACGCTCACCATAAATCGTTGTCATACGCTAACCTGTACCCTAAACCGTCCCCATCCCCTAAACCTAACCCTTAGCCGAAGCCTTACCCTAACGTGTCACTAATCCTAACCCATACGATAACACTAACCCGTACCCTAACATGTACGCTCACCCTAAACCGTTGTTATACCCTAAACTGTACCCTATACCGTCCCCATCCCCTAACCTTAACCCTAACCGTAACTCTTATCGGAAGTGTTACCCTAACCGATCCCCAAATCCTAACCTGTACGCTAATACTAACCTGTACCCTAACAGGTACGCTCACCCTTAACAGTTGTACTCTAACCTGTTCCCTAAACCGTCCCCATCCCCTAACCCTAAACCAACACTGGCCCTAAACCTTACCCGAAGGATTACCCTAACCCGTCCCCTAATCCTAACCCATACGCTAACACCAACTCTACCCGAACACGTACACTCACCCTAATTCGTTGTCGTACCCTAACCTGTAGCCTAAACCGTCCCCGTCCCCTAACCGTAACCCTAACACAAACGCTTACCCAAAGCCTTACTTTAACCCTTTGTCTAATCCTTACCCATTCACTAATACTAAACCATGCCCTAACAGCTACGCTCACAACAAATGGTTGTCGTACACTAACCTGTACCCTAAACAGTCCCCATCCCTGTCCCCTTCCCCTAACCCAAACTCTTACCCGAAGCCTTACCCTAACCCGTCCCCTAACCCTAACCCATACACTAACACTAACCTGTACCCTAACATGTACGCTCACCCTAAACCATTGTCGTATCCTAACCTGTACCCTAAACCATCCCCATCCCCTAACCCTAACCCGAACTCTAACCCTTACCCGAAGTCTTGCCCTAATGCGGCCCTAATCCTAACCCGTACGCTAACACTAACCCGTACCCTAACACGTACGCTCACCCTAAACCGTTGTCGTACCCTAACCTGTACCCTATACCATCCCCGAACCCTAACCTTAACCCTACCGTAACTGTTACCCGAAGCCTTACCCTAACCCTTCCCCAAATCCTAACCCATACGCTAATACTAACCTGTACCCTAACACGTATGCACACCCTTAACAGTTGTTGTACTCTAACCTGCTCCCTTAAGCGTCTCCGTCCCCTAACCCTAAACCTAACCCTAGCCCTAGCCCTTACCCGAAGCCTTACCCTAACCCGTCCCCTAATCCTAACCCGTACGCTAACAGTAACCAGTACCCTAACACGTACGCTCAAGCTAAACCGTTGTCATACCCTAACCTGTACCCTAAACTGTCCCCATCCCTGTCCCCTAACCCTAACCGAAACGCTTACCCAAAGCCTTATCTTAACCCGTTCTGTATTCCTAACCCGTACACTAACACTCACCCGTACCCTAACACGTATGCTCACACTAAACCGATGTCGTACACTAACCTGTACCCTAAACCGTCCCTATCCACTAACCCTAACACTAAACCTTACCCAAAACGTTACCTGATCCTGTCCCCGAATCCTAATCCGTACGCTAACACTAACCAGTACCGTAACACATAAGCTAACACTAAACCATTGTCGTACCCTAACATGTACCCTAAACCGTCCCCATCCCCTAACCCTAACCCTAACCCTTACCTGAAGCCTTACACTAACCTGTCCCCTAATCCTAAGCCATACGCTAACACTAACCCATACCATAACACGTAAGCTCACCCTAAACCATTGTCGTACACTAACCTGTACCCTAAACCGTCCCCGTCCCCTAAACCTAACCCTACCCCTAACCCTAACCCAAAGCCTTACCCTAACTCGTCCCCTAATGCTAACCCGTACTCTAACACTAACCCACAGGCTACCTTGTACGCTTACCCAACACCGTTGTTATACCCTAACCTTTACCCTGAACCGTCCCAGTCCCCTAACCCTAACCCTAACCATAAACCTTATCCGAAGCCTTACCCTAAGCTGTCCACTAATTCTAACCTGTACACTAACAGTAACACATACCCTAACACGTACGCTCACACTAAACCGTTGTCGTACCCCAACCTATACCCTAAAATGTCACCATCCCCTAACCCTAACCCTAAACCTTACCTGAAACCTTACCCTAACCCGTCCCTTAATCCTAATCCATACTCTAACACTAACCCGTACCCTAAAACGTATGCTCAGCCTAAATCGTTGTCGTACACTAAACTTTACCCTAAACCGTCCCCATCCCGAAACGCTAATCCTAGCCCTAACCCTTATCCAAATCCTTACCGTAACCCGTCCCCTAATCCTAACCAATACGCTAACACTAACTCATACCCTAACACGTACCCTCAACCTAAACAGTTGTCGTATCCTAACCTGTACCCTAAACCATCCCTGTCCCCGTCCCCGTCCCCTAACCCTAACCCTAACATTTACCCGAAGCCCTACACTAATCCGTCCCCTAATCCTAACCCGTATGCTAACACTAAGCCGTACCCTAACACGTACGCTCACCCTAAACGGTTGTCGTACCCAAACCTGTACCCTAAGCCATCCAAGTCCCATAACCCTAAACCTAACCCTATCCCTAACCCTTACCCGAAGCGTTACACTAACCCGTCACCTAAACCTAACCCGTATGCTAACACTAACCCATACCCTTACACGTACGCTCACCCTAAACGGTTGTCGTACCCAAACCTGTACCCTAAGCCATCCAAGACCCATACCCCTAAACCTAACCCTATCCCTAACCCTTCCCCGAAGCCTTCCCCTAACCCGTCACCTAATGCTAACCCATACGCTAACACTAACCCGCAGGGTACCTTTTACGCTCACCCAACACCATTGTCGTACCCAAACCTTTAGCCTGAACCGTCCCAGTCCCCTAACCCTAACCCTAACCATAAACCTTACCAGAAGCCTTACCCTAAGCTGTCCCCTAATCCTAACCCGTACGCTAACCCTAACATATACCTTAACACGTACACTCACCCTAAACCGTTGTCTTACCCTAACCTGTACCCTAAACTGTCCCCATCCACTAACCCTAACCTTAACCGTGACTCTTACCCGACGCCCTACACTAACCCGGCCCTTAATGCTAACCCGTATGTTAACTCTAATCTGTACCCTAACACGTACGCTTACCCTAAACCTTTGTCGTATCTTAACCTGTACCCTAAACTGTCCTCTTCCCCTAATGCTAAACCTAACCCTTACCCGAAGCTTTAACCTAACCCGTCCCCTAATCCTAACCCATACCCTAACACGTACACCCACCCTAAACCTTTATTGTACCCTAACCTGTACCCTAAACTGTCCCCGTCACCTAACCCCAATCCTAACCCTAACCCTATCCCTAACCCTAAACCTTACCTGAAGCCTAACACTATCCCGTCCCCTAATCCTAACCCATACGCTAACACTAACCCATAACCTAACACGTACACTCAACCTAAACCATTGACGTACCCTAACCTGTACCCAAAACCATCCTCGTCCCGTAACCCTAACCCTAATCCTAACACTTACCCGAAGCCTTACGCTAACCCTTCCCCTAATCCTTACCCTTACGCTAACTGTAACCTGTACCATATCACGTACGCTCATCCTAAACCATTGTCGTGCCCTAAAGTGTATCCTAAACCTTCCCCGACCACTAACCTTAACCCCAACCCTAAACGTAACCCTTACTCGAAACCTTATCCTAACCCGTCCCCTAATCCTAACCCTTATGCTAACACTGACACGTACCCTAACACGTACGCTCACCCTAAAACATTGTCATACCCTAACCTGTACCCTAAACAATCCCCGTCCCCTAATCCTAAGCAAAACCCAGCCATAACCCTTACCCGCCGTCTTACTCTAACTGTTCCCATAATCCTATCCCGTACGCTAACACTAACCCGTAGCCTAACACTTATGATCACCTTAAACCTTTCTTGTACCCTAAACCATCCCCAAACCCTAAACCTAACCCTAACCCTAACCCTTACCAGAAGCCTTACCCTAAATCGTCCCCTAATCCTAACCCTTACACTAACACTACCCCATACCCTAACACGTATGGTCACCCTAAATCATTGTGGTACCCTAATCAGTACCTTAAACATTCGCCGTCCCCTAACCCTAACCCTAACCCTTACCAGAAGCCTTATCCTAACCCGTCCCCAAATCCTAAACTGTACACTAACACTCACCCGTACCCTAACACGTATGCTCACCCTAAACTGTTGTCGTACACTAACCTGTACACTAAACCATCCCAGTCCCCTAACCCCAACCCTAACCCTAAAACTTGCCCGAAACCTTACACTAACCCGTCCCCTAATCCTTAACCGTACGCTAACACTAACCAGTACCCTAACATGTACGCTCACCCTAAACCATTGTCGTACCCTAACCGGTACGCTAAACCATCCCCGTGCACTAAACCTAATCCTAACCCTAACCATAAACCTTACCCGAAGCCTTACCCTAAGCCGTCCCCTAATCCTAACACGTACGCTAACCCTAACACATACCTTAACACATACGCTCACCCTAAACCGTTGTTGTACACTTACCTGTACCCTAAACCATCCCTGTCCCCTAACCCACACCCTAACCCTAACCCTAACCCTTACCCGAAGCCTTAACCTAACCCGGCCCCTAATCCTAACCCATACGCTAACACTAACCCATACCCTAACACATACGCTCACCCTAAACCGTTGTCGTACCCTAACCTGTACCCTAAACCGTCCCCATCCCCTAACCCTAACCCTAATCCTAAGCCTAAACCTAACCCAAACCCTTACCCGAAGCCTTACCCTAACCCGTGCACTAATCTTAACCCGTACGCTAACACTAACACGTACCCTAATACGTACTCTCACCCTAAACTGTTGTCGCACCCTAAACTGTACCCTAAAATGTACCAGTCCCCGTCCCCTATCCTATCCCGAAACCTAACCCTAACCCTTACCTGAAACCTTACCCCAACCAGTCCCCTAATCCTATCCTGTAAGCTAACACTAACCCATACCCTAACACATAACGCTCACCCTAAACGTTTGTCATACAGTAACCGGTACCCTAAACTGTTCCCGTCCCCAACCCTAACCCTTACCCAAAGCCTTCCCCTAACCCGTCCCCTAATCCTAACCCGTACACTAACACTAAACCATACCCTAACATGTACACTTACCCTAAACCGTTGTCGTACCCTAACCTGTACCCTAAACCGTCCTGTCCCCTAACCCTAACTGTAAACCTAACCCTAACCCTTACCCGAAGCCTTATCCTAACCCGTCCCCTAATCCTAACCCGTACACTAACACTAAACCATCCCCTAACATGTACACTTACCCTAAACCGTTGTCGTACCCTAACCTGTCCCCTAAACCGTCCCCGTCCCCTAACCCTAACCCTAAACCTAACCCTAACCCTAAACCATCCACTAATCCTAACCCGTACGCTAATACTAACCCATATCCTAACACGTATGCTCACCCTGAACAGTTGTAGAACATTAAAGTGTGCCCTAAATCGTCCCCGTCCCTGTCCCCTAACCCTAACCCTAACCATAAACCTTACCTGAAGCCTTACCCTAACCCGTCCCCTAATTGTAACCTGTACGCTAACACTAACACGTACCCTAACACGTACGCTCAACCTAAACCGCTGTCGTACCCTAACCAGTACCTTAAACCGTCACCGTCCCCTAACCCTAAACCTAAACCTTACCCGAAGCCTTAATCTAACCCGTGCGATGATCCTTATCCGTACACTAACACTAACTCGTACCCTAACACATACGCTCACTATAAACCATTGTTATACCCTAACCTGTACCCTAAACCATCCCCGTCACCTAACCCTAAACCTAACCCTCACCCTGACCCTAAACCTTACCTGAAGCCTTACCCTAACCCGTTCCCTAATCCTGTCCCGTGCGCTAACACTAACCCGTACCCTAACACGTAGGCTCACCCTAAACCATTGACATACCCTAACCTGTAACCTAAACCGTCCCCATCCCCTAACCCTAACACTTACCCGAAGCCTTAACCTAACCCGTCCCCTAATCCTAACCCATACGCTAACAGTAACCCATCCCCTAACATGTACGCTCACCCTAAACCGTTGTCATATGTTAACCTGTCCCCTAAACCGTCGCCGTCCCCGTCCCATAACCCTAACCCTAACCCTTACCCGAAGCCTTACCCTAACCCGTCCCCTAATCCTAACCCATACGCTAACAGTAACCCATACCCTAACATGTACGCTCACCCTAAACCGTTGTCATATGTTAACCTGTACCCTAAACCGTCGCCGTCCCCGTCCCATAACCCTAACCCTAACCCTTACCCGAAGCCTTACCCTAACCCGTCCCCTAATCCTAACATGTACGCTAACACTAACCCATACCCCTACATGTACGCTCACCCTGAACTGTTGTCGTACACTAACCTGTACCCTAACCGTCCCTGTCCCCATCCCATAAGCCTAACTCTAACCCTAACACTAACCCTTACCTGAAGCCTTACCCTAACCTGTTCCCTAATCCTAAGCTGTACGCTAACAGTAAACTGTACCCTAACACGTAAGCTCACCCTAAACCGTTGACATACCCTAACGCTTACCCAAATCCTAATACTTACCCGAAACCTTACCCTAATCTGTCCCCTAAACCTAACCCGTACCCTAACACTAACCCGTACCCTAACATGTACGCTCACTCTAAACCTTTGTTGTACCCTAAGCTGTACCCTAAAACGTCCCCATCCCCTAACCCTAACCCTAACCCTTACCCGAAGCTTTACCCTAACCCGTGCCCTAATCCTAATATCTACGCGAACACTAACCCGAACCCTAACTCATATGCTCACCCTACACTTTGTCATACCCTTACCTGTACCCTAAACCATCCCCGTCCCTGTCCCCTAACTCTAACCCTAACCCTAACCCTTACCCGAAGCCTTAACCTAACCCGTCCCCTAATCCTAACCCGTATGCGAAAACTAACCCGTACCCTAACACGTACGCCCACCCTAAACCGTTATCGTACCCTAACCTGTCCCCTAGACCGTCCCCGTCCCCTAACCCTAACCCTAACCCTATCCCTAACCCTAAACCTTATCTGAAGCCTAACCCTATCCCGTTCCCTAATCCTAACCCGTACGCTAACAGTAACCCATACCCTAACACGTACACTCAACCTAAACCGTTGACGTACCGTAACCTGTACCCAAAAGCATCCCCGTCCCATAACCCTAACCCTAACACTTACCCGAAGCCTTACACTAACCCGTCCCCTAATCCTTACCCTTATGCTAACTGTAAAACGTACCATATCACGTACGCTCACCCTAATCCGTTGTCATGCCCCAATGTGTATCGTAAACCTTCCCTGTCCCCTAACCTTAACCCCAACCCTAAACGTATCCCTTACTCGAAGCCTTACCCTAACCCGTCCCCTAATCCTAACCTGTATGCTAACACTGACATGTACCCTAACACATACGCTCATCGTAAACCATTGTCGTACCCTAACCTGTACCCTAAACCATCCCCGTTCCCTAATCCTAAGCAAAACCCAGCCATAACCCTTACCCGAAGTCTTACACTAACCGTTCCCAAATCCTAACACTTACGTTAACACTAACACGTACCCTAACACGTATGCTCACCCTAAACCGTTGTCGTACCCTAACCTGTGCCCTCAACCGTCCCCGTCCCCTAACACTAACCCTAACCATAACCCTAAACCTTACCCGAAGCCTTACCCTAACCCGTTCCCTAATCCTAACCCGTATGCTAACACTAACCTGTAGCCTAACACGTACGATCACCCTAAACCTTTCTCATACCCTAAACCGTCCCCGTCCCCTAACGCTAACCCTAACCCTAACCCAAACCCTCACCCTTACCAGAAGCCTTACCCTAACATGTACCCTAATCCTAACCTGTGCACTAACACTAACCCGAACCCTAACACACACACTAACCCTAAACCGTTGTTGTACCCTAATATGTTACCTAAACCATACGCGTTCTCTAGCCCTAACCCTAAAACTTACCCGAAGCCTTACCCTAACCCGTACCCTAATCCTAACCTGTACGCTAATGCTAACCCGTACCCTAACACGTATGCTCACCCTAAACCGTTGTCATACCCTAACCTGTACCCTATACTATCCCCGAACCCTAACCTTAACCCTAACCGTAACTGTTACCCAAAGCCTTACCCTAACCCTTCCCCAAATCCTAACCCGTACGCTAATACTAAACTGTACCCTAACACGTACGAACACCCTTAACAGTTGTTGTACTCTAACCTGCTCCCTAAACCGTCCCCGTCCCCTAACCCTAACCCTAATCCTAACACTTATCCGAAGCCTTACGCTAACACGTCCCCTAATCCTTACCCTTACGCTAACTGTAACCTGTACCATATCACGTACGCTCACCCTAAAATGTTGTTGTGCCCTAAAGTGTATCCTAAACCTTCCCTGTCCCCTAACCTAAACCCGAACCGTAAACGTAACACTTACTCGAAGCCTTACCCTAACCCGTCCCCTGATCCTAACCCGTATGCTAACACTGACCCATACCCTAACATGTATGCTCACCCTAAACCATTGTCTTACCCTAACCTGTACCCTAAACCATCCCCATCCCCTAATCTTAAGCAAAACCCATAACCCTTACCCAAAGACTTACACTAACCGTTCCCAAATCCTAACACTTACGCTAACACTAACCCATATCCTAACACGTATGCTCACCCTAAACCATTGTTGTACCCTAACCTGTACGCTAAACCATCCCTGTCCCCTAATCCTAAGCCAAACCCTAACCCTAACCCTTACCTGAAGTCTTACATTAACCGTTCCCGAATCAAAACACTTACGCTAACACTAACACATACCCTAACACGTACGCTCACCCTCAACCGTTGTCGTACCGTAACCTGTGCACTCAACTGTCCCCGTCCCCTAACACTAACCATAACCATAACCCTAACCCTTACCCGAAGCCTTACCCTATCCCGTCCCGTAATCCTAAACCGTACGCTAACACTAACCCATAGCCTAACACATACGATCACCCTAAACCTTTCTCGTACCCTAAACTGTCCCCGTTCCCTAAACCTAACTCTAACCCTTACCCGAAGCCTTACCCTAACCTGTCCCCTAATCCTAACCCGTATGCTTAAACTAATCCATACTCTATAACGTACGCTCACCCTAAACTGTTGTCGTACCCTAACCTGTACCCTTAACTGTCCCAGTCCCCTAACCCTAACACTTACCCGAAGCCTTACACTAACCTGTCCACTAATCCTTAACCATACGCTAACTATAACCAGTACCCTAACACGTATGCTCACCCTAAACCATTGTCATACCCTAACCTGTACCCTAAACCGTCCCCGTCCCCTAACCCTAACCCTAACCCTAACCCTAACCCTTACCCGAAGCCTTACCCTAACCCATACCCTAATCCTAAACTGTACACTCACACTAACCTGTACGCTAACATGTACGCTAACCCTAAACCGTTTTCGTACACTAACCTGTAACCTAAACCATACCTGTTCCCTGACCCTAACCCTAACCCTTACCCGAAGGCTTACTCTAACCCGTACCCTAACACGTACGCCCAACATAAACTGTTGTCGTACCCTAACCTGTACCCTAACCCGTCCCCGTCCCCTAACCCTAACCCTTACCCGAAGGCTTACTCTAACCCGTACCCTAATCCTAACCAGTACACTAACACTAAACCATAACCTAACACGTACGCCCAACATAAACTGTTGTCGTACCCTAACCTGTACCTTAAACCATAACTGTTCCCTAAACCTAAACCTTATCCGAAGCCTTACCCTAAACTGTACCCTAATCCTAATCTGTACACTAACACTAACCTGTACCCTAACACGTACGCTAACCCTAAACTGTTGTCGTACCCTAAACTGTGCCCTAAACCGTACCCGTTACCTTACCCTAACCCTAACTAAACCCTTACCAGAAGCCTTACCCTAACCCGTACCCTAATCCTAACCCGTACACTCACACTAACCTGTACGCTAACACATATGCTACTACTAAACCATTGTCGTACCCTAACCTGTAACCTAAACCATACCCGTTCCCTAACCCTAATCCAAACCCTAAACCTAACACTAAACCTAAACCTTACCCGAAGCCTTACCCTAACCCTTACCCTAATCTTAAGCTATACACTAACACTAACCCGTACGCTAACATGTATGCTAACCCTAAACTGTTGTCATACCCTAACCTGTACCCTAAACCATCCCTGTCCCCGTCCCCTAACCCTAACCCTTACTAGAAGCCTTACCCTATCCCGTACCCTAATCCTAAACTGTACACTAACAGTAACCTGTACCCTAACACGTACGCTAAACCTAAACCATTGTCATACCCTAACCTGTACCCTAAAGCGTACCCGTTCACTAACCCTAACCCTTATGCAAAGCCTTATCATAACCCGTACCCTAATCCTAACCCATACACTAACACTAACCCGTACCCTAACACGTACGCTCACCCTAAACCATTGTCGTACCCTAACTTGCACCCTGAACCATACCCGTTCCCTTACCCTAACCCTAACCAAACCCTTACCAGAAGCCTTACCCTAACCCGTACCCTAATCCTAACCCATACACTCACACTAACCCATACGCTAACACGTACGCTACCCCTAAACCGTTGTCGTTCCCTAACCTGTAACCCTAACCCTAGCCCTCACCCTTACCCGAAGCCTTACCCTAACCTGTAACCCTAACCCTAGCCCTCACCCTTACCTGAAGCCTTACCCTAACCTGTAACCCTAACCCTAACCCTAACCCTCACCCTTACCCGAAGCCTTACCCTAAGCCGTATCCTAGTCCTAACTCGTACACTAACTAGTACACTAACACTAACCCATACCCTAACACGTACGCTCACCATAAACTGTTGTCGTACCCTAACCTGTACCCTAAACCGTACCTGTTCCCTAACCCTAACCCTTACCCAAAGCCTTACCCTAACCCATATCCTAATCCTAACCCATATCCTAATCCTAACCCATACACTAACACTGACATGTACCCTAACGTGTACACTGACCCTAAACTGTGTCATACCCTAACCTGTACCCTAAACCGTACCCGTTCCCTAACCCTAACCCTAACCCTAACCCTAACCCTAATCCTAATCCTTACCCGAAGCCTTACCCTCACCCGTATCCTAATCCTAACCTGTACACTAACATTAACCCGTACCCTAACATGTACGGTAACCCTAAACCATTGCAAAATGGATGACAAAACTCTATGGCAAAAAAAATATCAACATTTTAAATAAAGACAGCATTACTATTCCCGATCTTTTTCTTGCCTCAGGCTTCAATATGGCTCATCACAAAACTGTCTTTATGTCAGATTTTGATACTTTGTTCATGATTTTTTGCATTAATTTTGATGTTTTGACATGTTGTATTAAGATAGTATTTTTCTGTATTCCTGAGAGTGGTTTTATTTTCTTCCTTGTTTGGTTCCTCCTTAAATGTCACCCCCAAGTGCATCGCTCGGCCCTTCACTGGCTGCACCCCATCCGTAGAGGGGGTGCTTTGCTCTTGCTCAGAGTCCTGGGGACTGGGGGTCCTGGATCAGGCACTAGACACTCAGCATCCAATGAGAACCCGCTTCCTGTGCTCTTAATGGGTCACATAAGGTCGTCAAGTTTTATCCCGTCTATGCAAGTTTTGGAATGATAAGACAAGTTTTAAGTGACAGATTCTTGGAAAAAATATTAAATATAGGAGGATCTGAACTTGCCTGTGGTCGTGTTCACCCCAAACCCAATCACCAGGAGTCTCCAGTTCAGATTCATCTGAGTTATTTGCTGGGCACTGTGCTGGGCTCCTCACCCCGCCCTGTTCCATCCTCCCCCATTAGCATCCCAGAGGTCCCGAGACGGACACCGAGACTGAGTGCACTGGCAAAGTTCTCAGCTGCATAACATGACACCAGCTTGAGCAGAGGCCCTGGGAGGAGGGTGGGCAGCCTGGACCCAGAGGGACAGACGTTGTAGGGCTTCCAAGAGTCAACCCCAGTGAGCTGTCCGTGAGGACACCATGTGTCTTCCCCACGGAGATAGCAACGCCTGCATCCCAGGACATCTGAACTCTGTGAAATAAAGCTGATATTCTATTTCACAAAAGTTATTCTTATTATTACCAGACAATAAAAGAGCCCCTCCTCCCCTGCTATTGATTACAAAGGCTTACAAACTCCCTCCAGGAGGATTTTTCCACAGGTTGTTTTATCATCATGATTATTAAGGTCCTTCCTAGCAAAGTGCTAAAATTGTGATAGAGAAATAGAAACCCTTTCTGCCTTTGCAAAGAATTGTTAGGCTGAAGAGTATGTGAATTGTAAAATAGCGTAACAAAGATTTGCAATGCATTTCTGTCATGTGGAAGATGAATTGAAGTTACTCGACTTTATCTAAATGTTGTTGCCAGGAAGCGGCTGCCTTCACTCCTAGGCATGGTGACAATTCACACGTACTTATAAACTAAAATGGTGAAAAAGAGACACTTGTCAATACAACCCTTAGAAAACCCAGAGACTCTTGGAACCTGGGAGCAGATTCATGGGAGAAAAGGGAGAAGTTGACAGCAGGGAAACCGTGAAGGCCTCCCTTGGCTTCCATCTGCAGGAGCTGACAGGGGTCAGGACATGCCAAAATGGGAGCTAGGAGTGGGGTTACAGGGCCCAGATCCTCTCCTCTCACCTGAAGGTTTGAGCAGCAACACCTCAGGTCTTTCCCCAAGCTCCTGCATCCATGCTGCTGTGAGTGGCTAATGCAATTGTTCCTACCAGCATCCAGCCAGGTCCCCTGTCTGCAGGTGCAAAGGAGGGAGCTGAAGCTCAAAGCGGTGAGGCAAACTTGTCCATGGCCATGACGGGGTTCAGGACACGCCACCCAAATATGGCACCTCGGTACATTGAGTATTTCAAGGGGAAGGAATCTGAGGAATGGCAGGTGCATGTCGTGAGACCCTCATGTGAGAGGTGCCCTCCCTTTACCTCAAGGAAGGGAGCATCCTTGTCTCCAAGAGGAGGGACGCGGAGAAGGAACCCCATGAACAGGCCTTGGCAGGTCCCCCCATTTCACCACCCTGAGCGCAAACTCTTTGCCTTTAACATCTTTCCATGACTCTCCACTCTTATCATACCCAGTATAAAAACTTCCAGGTGTAACCAGGTCATCATTTCCTTATGAAGGCTCCCATGTCACATAAAACTTATATGGAATAAGTATGTATGATTTTCTCCCGTTAATCTGCCTTTCCTTAGAGGGCCCCAGCTGAGAATCGCCTTGATGCTCTTCTACATAAATCCCTCTCCCAGGCCATATTCTTGAGCACAGGAAACATCTCTGATTCATCTTTGGAGTTCCCACAAAACCTCGCCCACCACCTTGCCCTGTTAGAAAGCACTAATGATACTCTTATCTATTCCACAATTTTTCCTAAGTCATACGTCTGAAACCCTGAGGTTCACAAGAGCGTTGTGGTGGGTTAACATTTTGGTAGATTAACAATTTCTCCCACCATTTTCTGTTCACACCCTTCCCTCTGTTCACACAACCCAGGGTTTGTCTTAACTGCCTCAGGAAACGAGGACAGGGGAGCAGCCCAGAGAGAAACAATAGAGGCAAATTCCTAGCTCTGGAGTTTTGAAAAGTGGAGGTAGAGGCACAAAACAATAGATGTGGAAGGATATTTTTATCTGAGAGCCAGCTTTTCTCTCCCCCTGCTTCCAGGCTAAAAGTGTTTTCCTAAATGGGAAGAAATGGAGAAAAAGGATCAGTTGGGAGAAAAGAAAAATAAAAACATTTAAACGCTAGTGGACTCCTGAGAAGGGACTTCTGCCTGTTCCCTGAGGAGGGGAGGAGAGGATTCTTAGACGGGCAGGGGATCCTGGTGAACACAGACCAAGGCTCCCAGTCTGAGAGTCAGTCCTGGGGAGACACACAGCCCCCTGCTGACAGCCACTGGGATGTTGCAGAAACGCCCAGCCGAGAGCCTGGCTACTCAGGCCAGCTTAGCCCCGGAAGTCCTGTGTGCCTGGGGTGGAGGGCGGACAGTGGATTCATCTCCACCCCAAAAGCAGAGGTCAGAGTGGGGTGAAGCTGAGACAGATGGACACGGGAACACCTTGTGGACACGAACAAGGGGGCACAGCAGCGTCATCCCATGGCCTGGCCAGGGAGGACCCCAGAGACAGGATGCTTCCAGGAGAGGCCAGGTGGCAAGTGACAAGGGAGCCCCAGGCACAGCCCTTCCTGAAGCTGAGAGCCCCAGGAGAAGAGCACAGTCCCCAGAAAGTTCAGGGGCCCAGGGTTACCTGAGAATTGGCAGGAAGTACGTCCCTCACTAAGCGGATGGAGCTCAGAACATACTGCATGTGGATATAAACTATGTGGCTGTTTTCCTGCCTGAATCCTAGAGAAATATGGTTTTCAAAGTGGGTGAAACCTCTCTCTGGTTGGTGTCTCATGTCTGGCAGGCGGACCCCCAGGAATGCAGACCGTGGTGTGGGGTTGGAGTCTCTGCGTGACTTTGGAGAAGGCTGCTCCTGGTAGAAACTCTACAAACCATAGGGCTGCCTTCTGGTGGGTAAAATACTGCACTTTGGGCCTTAGCACTCAGATGAATGGGGCTAACAGATACAGATCTGGGTATCCATGTCTCTGGTTCACTGCATGGACTTGGAGTAAATTGCAGGCATCACCATCCTAACGGCCCCTTTATCATTTCTTCTTAATCAGGGTGGACACGGCCCGCAGCCTCCAGCCACTGCAGATCTGTCTGCTCCTTGTTGCAGCAAAACTCCTTGAATGGCTTGTCTGTATCCCCAGCTCCATTTCCTCTTGTTACTGACTGTCCCATTCTGGCCCCAACAAGGGTCCTCCTGCGCGGTGTCGCTGGAGTTCAGTTCAGAAGAGAAGGAAAACGTGACCCCTTAGTCCAAGAAGGGAGCAGGGCCAAGGGCTCTAGGGCACATGCTCTCCTGATGGCAGGGGAGGTGGGGTGGGGCTGCT
>NW_020174045.1:217727-318879 GCF_003031525.2 Neophocaena asiaeorientalis asiaeorientalis | reverse complement strand
CTGCTCCCGTGTTCGCTCCTATCTCACGTGCTCACGGCGTCTCCCTAGCCATATCCGTGCACACAGCCCTCAGACCCCGTCCTGCACTGAGGTGTTGGCACATCCCTCCGCCCCAGGACCTCTGGTCTGTGACGCCAGGTGCGAGGCCTCTGCACCGCCTCTGTGAGCAAGTGAAGCTAGAGGAAGCACAGGATAAAAGGTTAGACTTTGTTTTATTACCAGATTCTGTTTTTAATTGTCAGTGGGCTTTGCCTCCTGCTGGGCATGGAGTCCTGACCCGTTGGAGGAGCAGAGCTTGGTGGCCCTCAGGCCTCGGCCCGACTGTCACTCTGAGGGACCCCCCCCAGATTTGTCTAACCTTCTGCGGACAAAGGAACCCAGACAACTTAGCTCCGTGGCCCAAATATCAGCTAGAGTCATGGTCCTGACAACGCAGGTCCAGGACTTGACCTACGGGCAAGTGTGCCCTGAGGCCGAGGCTCCCAACAGCCTGGATCTCCCTGCCCACACGGCGGAGAAGCCTCAGGTCCAAGGGGGATCCCTCGAGCCAGCAGGAGGCCGTGGCCACAGGTCATCTCTGCCGAGGTGGGGGCTCAAGGCCTTTTCCCTCGAGTGTGAATTCTGGGCAGATGGGTCACCAAGGGGGATCTGTCCACTTAGCAGGGAGCTGGGCTCACAGCCTCCGGTTTCCCCTAGGGTCCCAACCGGAAGGGGTGGGGGGTTGGGTGGGGGGGTGCAGGCAGCACCTGGTCACCGTATTCCGTGAGACATTTCCTGGTTCCTCCCACCTGACCGGCGCCCTTGAGTTGTTGCACTTCTAGGGGGCTGAGGTGTCCCTTCTCTCGGGCTGGGGGTGGGTCCTACCATCAGGAGTTCAGACACATGGAACATCCCTCGGGGCTACCACACGCAGAGCAGGGCCATGGGAAGCAGCTGAACCCAGTTTTCTTGAGTCTTCTGACACAGTTTGGCTAAGATCTGCTTCAAGATCTGATGGTGTCTCTCTACTTTCCCTGAAGACTGGGGTCTCCAGGCTGAGAGCGAGGTCCATTTTATGTCCAGGGCACTCATCATCCCCTTTGTCTCTTGAGACACGAATGCTGGACCATTATCGCTTTGCAGGGATCCTGGGAGCCCAAACCTGGGGATTATCTCTTCTAGTAACACCTTAGCCGCTTCACCTACTGGTTCAGTTCTAGCTGGGAATGCTTCTACCCACCCAGAAGACGCATGCACAAGCACCAAGAGGTACCTGAAGTTGCCTGGTACTCTGGGCGTGATGGTGAACACAATCTGTCAGTCTTCCCCAGGATATGATCCTCTGGCTTAAATGGGCCTTATCTGGGGCCTCTGGCAGGTCTGGTGTTGAGATTGTTTATTGTGCAGATGGGGCAGGTCTCAGCCCTCCGACTGATTATATCAATACCTTTCATGCCAGGAGTTACCATGATCTCAACTCACTAATTATATAGGGCTTCCCTCCCAGGGTGAGCTCCTTGATGAGCTTCCCTGATGGCTGACAAGCTGCAGGTGGGGAAAAAAGTACGGCCCAAGTTCATTAACTAGCCATCCATGGCCTCCTAGGTGTCTACTGAAACCCCATTTTCAGGCTTTGTCTAATTCTTCCTCTGTGTAGATTGGGGATGATTGGATGGACCTGGTCTTCGAGGTGTGGGGGGTAGTTGCCAAGTTACTGGTTCTAGGGCCGCCCTTTGGCAGTTGTTTCCACCTGTTGCATCCCCCTTTTGGTGACCCCTACAGTGAGTCACTACCACCTTTTTGGGAAGCCGTAGTGTTTCTGAGAGCTTCACTGTGCTTTCAGCCATGTTTCCCCTGTTTATTCTCCTCAGCAAGCCTACCTCTTTCCTTCCAGATTGCCCCATGTGCATGTAGGAGTCTGTGTAAACATTTAAGATCTTCCCTGTCCCGAGGCCTAAGGCTTGGGTGAGGGCTACAGCTCCACCTTTGGGCTGAAGTCCCTGGGGAGGCTTCGTGCCCCTCTGACTTGGGTCTGGGAGGTCACTGCGTATCCCACCAGCCTTTTTCCCTCCCTCCTGAAACTGACCCCATCTGTGGGCCATTCCTCTTCAGCACCTGGGAGAGGCTCACTTCCCAGGTTGGGCTAATGGAATAGATCGTGTCTGTGGTTTCTATACAATCATGCTCCAGGGGCCCTGTTTCCGTGGGTAGCAGGGTGGCAGGATTTACCATGTGACAGTTTCTTATGGTAGACACTGAGTTGTCTAAAGGCACAACCTGAACTTGAATCAACCTTCGGGGGATAGCTGTTCTGTTCCCTTAGAACTTACCGAAGCCTTACGTGGTGTGGAGCCCATATCGTGATTGGCTGACCGATGTTCACTTTCCAGCCTCCTTAGCAGGGTTATCACAGCTGCCACTGCCTGTAGGCAAGGAGGCCACCCCTTAGCGTTTTGACCTGATTGTTTGGAGGAGTAAGCAGCCACCCAAGTAAGAGACCCTGTGTTTGAGCTGATAGCCAAAGGGTGATTCCCCTTCTCTCATCAATGTACAGGTCAGAGCGTTTAGCTGAATCTAGGAGGGCCAGGCCAGGGGCCTGACGTAATTGCTTTTTCAGTTCTTGAAAGGCCCCTTCCTATTCTGAATTCCATTCAAAAGGGTCATTATCCTTTCCTTTCAACATTTCATATAGAGGCCCAGCTATTAAACCATAGTTAGGGATCCAGATGTGGCAAAACCTGGCCCTCCGCAGGAAACGCTAAGCTGTCTTCTAGTTCTGGGGGAAGGCAAGGCTACAAATGCCTTTTTTGCTTTCCTGGGGTGGGCTTCTCTGACCTTCTGTGAGAATGAAGCCCAGGGAAATCACCATCGTTTGTGACATTTGAGGCTTTTCCTTGGACACCTTATATCCTTTATCAGCCAGGTGGTTCAGGGTGGTTACAGTATTTTGTCAGAGGCCTCCTTAGTAGGGCTGGTGATCAGAATGTTACGTACATACTGGAGGAGGGTTCCCTTCTCCAGATGTAGATCTTTTAGGTCTTTAGCTAAATTTTCCCCAAATGGGCTTCCCTGGTGGCGCAGTGGTTGAGAGTCCGCCTGCCGATGCAGGGGACGCGGGTTCGTGCCCCGGTTCGGGGGGATCCCACATGCCGCGGAGTGGCTGGGCCCGTGAGCCATGGCTGCTGGGCCTGCGCGTCCGGAGCCTGTGCTCTGCAACGGGAGAGGCCGCAGCAGTGAGAGACTCGCGTGCCGCAAAAAAAAAAAAAAATTTCCCCCAAAGAAGGCAGGGGAATTTTTGAACCCTCGGGGCAGGGCTGTCGAGCAGTATTACTGTTTTCGTTGCGTGTTTGAGTCCTGCCACTCAAAAGCAAAAATTTCTTGTGCCTCTGGGTCTAATGGAATACAGAAGAAGACATCTTTTAAACCTAATACAGAATACCAGGTCCTGGTGGATTGTAAAGTGGCCAGCAGGGTGTAGGGATTAAGGGCTGCTGGATGTGTATCCTCGGTGGCTTCATTACTGCCCTGAGGTCCTGTATCATCCGGTATTCCCCACTGGGTTTCCTTACAGGGAGAGTGGGGCTATTACAGGCTGACTGGATGGTCTAACAAGGCCCTGGGGCAGTGCCCCACAAGGCCTCCTGACGGAGAGGGTATTGTTTTCTACTGGGCCATGTGTGTCCAGGTTTTAGATGGACTATCACGGGACTGGCTCCTAAAGCTCATCCCACCTGTCCCTGGGCCCAGACCTCAGGATTTACTCCAGGGAGGTTTGTCCTCAGCCAGTAACATCATCATCTTGTGTCCTTTTGTCTATGGGGACACCAATCTCCAGTTTGTCTCCTGTTAGGTGGATAGTCGCCCCCAATTTATGTGAGATATCTCTTCCTAGCAGGGGTACAGGGCATTCGGGGACATAGGAGGGAATGGGTGAGCGTGTGTTCATCCAATTTACATTCTAGTGGCTCTACGAATGCCCGTTCTTGGGCCTTCCCTGCTAGCCCCATAATTTTACAACTTTTGTGACCAAGTGTGCCTGATCTGGTGTTCAGAACTAATTAAGTGGCACCGCTGTTGACTAAGAACTTGACAGGCTTTCCCCCTACATCCAGTGTTGGCCGGGGTTCCTCGGGGGGTCAGGTGGAGTGCCATCTTAGGAGACCCTGACCCCGTCATTCTTCACCTGTGTGGACCATCTGCCTTTGAGGGTAGTGGCCAGGATCTGCCATTTCCATCCCCCTTTGGGGGTGGCAAGGATGTTCTCTCTTCCACTGTCTCCCTTGTTTACATATGGCACGCTGATTGGGTCCTATTTCCTTGGCTTGTTGTCCCTCAGTGGGGGCCAGGGGTCACTCACCAGAGTCAAGAGTCTCCGTGGGCATTTAGTCCAGATTCCTGTGCCAACCAGTTGACATTGGAGGCCAACAGCCAGTAACTGGGGCTGCCTCAGGGCCTTTTTCTCCTCTATATCTCAGTTATTAAATACCCAGTAGGTGACCTTGACCAAGCGAGAGGTAGGGGTATCTGGTTCTATTTCAAGTTTCTGAAGTGTGTGCCTTATGTTGGGGCACTTTGGAGAATGAAATACGACCTCAGGATGGCGTTCCCTTCCAGTGACTCAGGGTCTGTGTAGTGTAGATTCAGGGACAAAACAGTGGGCAAGACTGCCATGGCTCCCTCTCATCCACCAGTCCCCATCGTCCCTGGACATCTGGCACTACAGGCAGACGTGTGTGAGTTTCCGTCTCCGATCTCCTGAAGGGGGCACAGTCCAGATTACTCTGGGGGCTATGCTGTGTGTGCACCACACCCGGGTATGGGGTTGCTGGGCAGAGTTGCTGTTAATTCGGCCAAAGCCTGATACGTTCTGCCCTGTCCACATTCTCAAAAACCAGAGTCATCCTCACGCCAACCTCTGAAAGCCTCCACCGTCCTCCCACTGGAGCCAGGGCAAGCCTGGAGCCTAGGGGGTGGGTGCTGGTGAAGAGGCCACAGTCTGTCCCTTCGTGGTCACCAAAATTTTATTACCAACTCTCTGGAGCCAGGCCCTAACAAGGGTCCTCCTGCCTGGTGTCGTTCAAGCCAATAGAATGAGACCAAGTTCAGTTCAGAAGCAAAGGAGAGTTTTATTCTTTGATCAAAGAATGGAGATGTGCAAACTTGCGCTCTAGAGCACATGCTCTCCCCAGAAGGCCATGGGCGGGGCTGCTTTACAGTGTTCTTGTCAGCGGGTAGGGGGCAGGGTTCTTGTGGGTCAGGCTTACCTGTGCAGCTCCGGCTCCAGGTCGAAGGGTCAGGCACAGCATCTCCGTACATGGAACACCCGCTGTCCTATCTTGAATTGCAGTGTCAGTGACATGCATCCTCAGAGCTGCCACCTCCATCTGCCCACCACAGTCTTCCTTCCCTGGTCCGCAGCTTCATAATTAGAAGCTCATACAAACGTGTACCCAGGCATGAAGCTTTTTGTAGCAAACATCCTGCAGGTCAATCCCCCTCTTTAGGAAACAGGCACCCTCTCTCCCTAAACCTCTAAGCGAAATCCCAGATGTCTCACAACTGATGTATTTAAACTTGGAGAAAGAATGACTTGTCTTTACTTTCTGGAAGCAATGTGCTATTTTGGAAAAAAACAAAACAACCAAAAAAAACCCCAAAACAAACAAAACAAAACTCACTAAAAATCTCAGATTCTTGAACATCTCCATGGAAGGGAATGAGTCAACATCACCAGATGGTCACTGCGGTTTTAGGGAAGCTGGACCTTTGCTCTCTGGGAGCTCGAAATGAGCAACACAGGTTGGTTCAGTGGGCGATTTGCTTTGCCTTCCTGGCAAAAGGGTACACCTCTGGGATTTGCTCAGGACAGGTTGGGCACAGAAGACACAAAATCAGCTGTGAGCAGGTCATTCAGAGAGCTGGCTGATAAGTACACAGGCGCTTATAATTCTACTTTTACATATGTCTGAAATCTTCCATATAAAAAGTTTTTTAAATTCACATCTGTCTCTGGAGCAGTGCCAGCAACTCCCACCCCTGTGGTACCACATCCAGTCTAATCCCATCTGTTCCCCTCGGGATTATCAAAACAGATTTTCAGACCACCATACTCCATCTAAATTCCAGAAATAGTCAGATCACTGCAACTTTCAAGCATTGTACCTAAGATAATTAGGAAAAAAAGAAGTCTGTGTTCATGTGTCCAGGATCATTAAAGAGTTTAGGAAGCAAGCCAAGGTGAGGGAAAAAAATCTTTTCTTTTATTAAAGTTAACCGTTTGTAGTTTATCCCAAGTCCGTGTTATTTTATGGATGAACCTTCTGAAACTCATGATATTTATATCCAGCAGAAGACTGTCTTCTCTTAGCCCAAAGAAGAGAAGGGGGGTCAGGATGGCTGGGAAGCAGTGGGTGGGATGGTTTCTGAGCCCCCATCAGCCTGATGCAGGCAGCCACTGTGAAGGTGCCAGTAGTGACAGAGTAGAGCCCACCACGGTCTCCCGGGAAGGCCTGCCAGGGCTGCCCGACTCAGCTCCTTCCAGAGCCCTCCTGCTGAATAGATCATGTAGATCCATTGAGCAGGTCCCTGAACTTACACAGAAATTCAGACACACAGTCAATGCCAATACCTTGGCATGGAGAGGCTCTGAGGGGGCGGGGGGCAGGGGCGATGAGAGTTGATGTGCTGTGTAACAGCATCTCCAGACAGAATGGGGTGGGGGGCCACCATGCTGTGAGCAGGGGCCATGCTGCTCCTAACTTGTCCCTTTGTATTTATTCTGGCGCTGAATTTAGGTTTCATCCAGTTATTATTCACATAGTCTTCGTCCTTTGCAAGTAGAGGCTTATAAAAATACATGGACTTTAAAAGAATGATGTGAAAGATGAAATCAGAGCAAGGGAAAAAGAAAGCAGCAGCAGCAGTGGGTTTAGCACACAAAATGCACACAAAGACTCTATTATATCCTTGGAGATGAGCCAAGGATTGGGCTCTGCACTGTCTACAGATGCTCCAAAGAGGAAAACATACCACAGCAGGCCACGGGGTGCACATAGGTACATCTAAACTTACTTCCTGGGAGATACATCCCTAGTGCTGGAACAAGATCAGGGAGAAATTCCTCGAGAGTCTGTTGTTAGAGTTAGTCCTTCTTATCTTCCAAGGGATAAGTGCTTTGCAGTGGGAAGATAGGACATGAGAAGGCAGAGGCAGTGACACAAACGCAGAGCAACTTGAGGTGGTCATAGCTATTTTTTTGGAGAGTGGTGCTTGCAGACAGTAGCACACCTAGCTAAACATTGAATCTACCTTCCTTGGGAAAGACTAAGATTAGACTCCTTCTTTTAATATATATGTGGGCAACTGGCCTTCTCTGCTCCTGGGTGTTGTTTTATAAAATGGGCTGAGGCCAAAGGGCCTAGTACCAACCCTCACCATCACCATTATCAACACCATCACTAATATCACCAAAACCAAAAGCATCACCACCAACAACACCACCATCACCATCATCAACACCATCCCCAGCACCATCACCATCACCATCACTATCACTAATATCACCAGAACCATCACAACCAACAATAACATCATCACCACCAACAACACCATCACCACCAACAACACCATCACCACCACCAACAACACCATCATCAACACCATCACCATCACTAATACCATCAGCATCACCAATGTCACTGACACTTGGGCAGGGGTTAAAAATCTCAATAGTTAAGTATGTGAGGGAGTCAGGCATGAGCTTGTGATGCTGTGACATAAAATTGCACGGTAGTATACACGGAGACTAGGAGAACATAAGTAACAGTATTTTACTGAAAATTATGGGTTTTGATGTAAAGTTTTAACTTTTCTCAAAGATCTGTTGAACCAAGCAGTGTAATGAGAATAAAGATGAAGATGTTGCCTGGGGGGAAGAGAGAAAGCCCAGTAAAGGCCAATAGGAGTGGGACTAACGGGCAGACAGGACGCTGCCTTCTGCTGCTGGGGTGGTAGCTAAGCACCTTGGGGTTGACGAATGCCAGGTCTGCCCAGATCTTGCTTCTTTGAAGGTGGATAAGGAAAGAACAAATGGGGCTTCCCTGGACGCACAGTGGTTGGGAATCTGCCTGCCAGTGCAGGGGACATGGGTTCGATCCCTGGTCCTGGAAGATCCCACATGCAGCGGAGCGACTAAGCCTGTGCGCCACAAGTGCTGATCCTGTGCTCTGGAGCCCACAAGCCACAACTACTGAGCTCGCTTGCCACAACTACTGAAACCTGTGCGCCTAGAGCCTGTGCTCCACAACAAGAGAAGCCACCGCAATGAGAAGCCCATGCACTGCCACGAAGAGTAGTCCCTGTTTGCCGCAACTAGAAAAAGCCTGCGTGCGGCAGCGAAGACCCAACACAGCCAAAAATAAATTAATTTTTTTAAAAAAAGGGCTCCAAGTGATCCCTTTAAAAATAAGAGAGAGAAAGAACAAATGGCACAAGACCTTAAAAAAAAGTGTGTGTATTTGTGTGTCCACGTGTGTGCACACACGTGGGAGGCAGAGGAAGGTCCCGCCTCTAGAGTTATTTCCTGGGGACACAGACCCTTGGATGCCAGCATTCCCTCTCAGTTGATGGCACCCAGATGCGGCTCCCATGAAAGAGGAGCACAAGACGATGGGGAAAAGGGGACAATGAAAAAGCAATGGAAAATATGAGTAAAGTAATAGACAAGAATGGACTGAAAGCACCTCTTACAGCAGCAGATGTGAATTTGAAAATAACCACTACACAACTGGACCAAGAATTATATTTAGAGCCAAAACAGAGAAAATAAAAATAGAAGAGTTAAATTCTGTAGCTGTAAATAATATAATTGCTGAATAATCGAGCCAGTCAGGTGGTCAATGAGCTTAAGAGAATAAGAGGAATAAGAGAATGCAGAGAAAAAGGATGAAGAGACCAAGTATGGGTAAAATGAGACAGGCTATGAGTGACAGGGAAACAGTATACAAATACTGTTTGTATTTGTATATATACAAATTTGTATAAATACCTCCTTTCAAAAGGAGGCTCCAGGATGAAAAGAAAAAGCGAAGAAACATCTAAAAGAAAACATTTCAGGGTATTCAATTTACAGTGCATACAATATCCCAAGCAATATCATCTGGGCACACAAAAACGAACAAGCAATAATACTTAAAGGAAAAAAACTCTGCAAACCCTCTGGTGGTTGGCATAGAGTAGAGTGGGTAGAAGTCTAGGGCAGAATATTAGCCCAGCCCACACAAAGAAACATGTAAAACACCGAATTCCACAATGAAGGAGAAGTGAGGCAATGTTTTTGATACAAGGATTTTATACCAATCTGTGAAGATGGTAAAGTGAGAATCCCACAAATTTGAGACATCTGAAAATACTCCAGCCAGACGCTTTTTGAAAGGGGGTGCTGGGGACACACACTGACTGATGGAGGGAAGGACGGAGTCTGTCTACAAGGATCCAGCCACTGTCGCTTGGATGAGTGAATAGACAGCCACTCAACCAGCCATGGAGATCAGTCTTACTCTGTTCTGATAAGCTCCTTTCCATCCTTTTGCTATTACAAAGTTCAGCTTGAATAGCAAGCCTCGCCCATACAGTGCATTTTTCAATCTCGTCTCTAAAGAGTAAGGTTTAAGTTGTTAGTAACATGTGACTTTGTTTAAAGGAAAAATGTCAAATGCAATTACAGTAGCACCAGAACTGACCTATTTGAAAGCTGATTTAATTTAAGAGCGATCTATTTTTTCCCCAAACTATTGGTATCTTAGCAAGAAATTTAGAAATAATAAACAGTTCTGAAGCTACATTAAAAAGCTGAAAAATACACCATAATTTTTGCCCAAATTTCTAGCCGGTGGGTTTACCTCAGTAATGACAACATCTGTGGGCTGAGAACAAGGGCAAAAATAAACCTGAGGAGTAGCACGAATTGCCAAAGCACACAGAAAATGGTAAAGGGGGAAGTTTGCTCTCCAGTAAGATGCATGATGGCCTCAGAGTTTCAGGTCATTTAATGATGGCCCACTCAGTGACTACAAGGTCAAGAGCAGCTTCTCTTGTTGACTAAGCGGAGCCTGACTTAAGGGCAGGGTATCTTACCAGGTGTGTGCTGGGGGAGGATGTGCAGCTCAGCTCCGAGGATGCACGGGGCCAGGGGTGGGGGCAGCGCTTAGGGAGGAGCCTGGCTCCTGCTTCTCCCACTGCGGGGTCTTCACCCCGGTCCCTTAGATCCAGGTAAGGGACAGTGACACCCCTAGCAGCATACTCTCCAAATGGAGCTGTAGTCAGGGGACCCCAAGGACCAAGGTTTCCTTCTCTCTGCCTCTGGTCCCATTGGATGGAGAACCCTCTGCTCTCTCCCAAGCACTCAAGAAACTTCCTGAATATCCAAGTGCCAAGCACTGGCCTAGGTGCTAAAGCTGCAGAGTTATCACCCTTAAATTCACCCCATTCCTGTCTTTATCCACTCACACGACTGACGAGGATGTCCAACACCTAAGAAAACACACCAAAAAAAATGTCCCCGTGCGTCCTGGGGGGCCTTGTGCGAGGCTGGCTGGCCTGACATGTGTCCCATTTATCTCCCTTCCTCCTCCAGCCTCCGCAGGGGGCACAGGCCAGCCCTGCCACAGAGTCTCCAGAGGCTGTACCTCCATGAATGTACCCACGAGCTGTGCTCTCCTAAGGTCGCAGCCCCCTGGGGAAGTCTTCTCAGGCATTTCTACCATTCTCCCAGGGGTCTGGGGTCCACATTGCCAGATACTCCCTATTCTTCCCTTTCTTGCCTCTGACGAGATGCTGTCTTAGCTCAGGCTGCTGTAACAGATTCTACAGACTGGGGGCTTCTAAATAAGAGACATGAATTTCTCACAGTTTTGGAGGCTGGACATCCAAGATCAAGGAGACCACAGATTTGTTGTCTGGTGAGAACACCTTTCCTGGTTCACAGATGGTGTCTTCTCCCTGTGTCCTCACCTGGAGGAAGGGGCGAGGGAGCTCTCTGGGGTCTCTTTTATAAGGACACTGATCCCACCATGGGGGCTCCACCCTCATAACCTCATCACCACCAAAGACCCCACCTCCTGACACCATCCCCTGGGGGGTCAAATTTCCTTCCGCACCTGAATTTGGCGACACTCAGCCCATGGCAGATGCACATAAGGCTTTGGTCTCTCGAGTTTATGTGTCTTAGTATATGCTTCAACAAATAAGTGATTAAGTGCTATTTTCTGTAATACAACTGCTGATAAAATTCCCACCCAACTGAGTCCCTTCAGCCACCAGCCCTTGAAAGATCCCACAAAGGCACACGGAAGCTGGGACATCACCCCACCCCAACTGGGAGGACCGCCCAGTTCCTGGGTGGGGACTCTGAGGTCCAGTGCGCCTGTGAGACTGTGACCGTCTTCCATGCCCTCAGTTAACCTCATGGAAAGGGAGGCTCCCAGAGAGACCCAGGGCAGTCAGTCTCACCAGCGTCTTGTCAGTCACTCCAGGCGCCACACCTGTGTGCTCAGCCAGCTGAATGGGGGTGGCAGAGATGGCAGTCACCAGGGTAGAAGTTTCAGGAGCCACTTGGGGTCCCCCTTTTCTTTCCCTTTCTCTGCATTTGTGGGCACGTGGGTTGAGGGAGGTCGATAGATGGGTGACCACGAAGACAGCACTCCCGGCCGTCCCACTGGGCTGACCCTTGCAGGAGAAAGCCCTTGCCTGCTGCTCCCACAGCAGAGCTCAGCCCATGGCCCCTTGGTACGTGCTCCATGCTGAGAGCACGTCAGGCCCTGGACGCCACTCCCCACAAAGCCCGTGTGTATCTATGTGTCCATCTTATGCAGATTGTACGTTAGAACATGACTTCCCCTCCTTTTGCCCTTTTTCTTTGCAGAGAGTCGTGTAGGGCCCACGGAGCCCAGGAGGCCTCTGCTCTTCACCCCAGCCTGTCCTCTAGTTCACATCGTCTCTGCGTCAGGAGCTCACACGTGGGGCACTCAGCTTCAGGCATGGCTGGCCCCAACGGCCACTCCCCAGTGGGAGGCCCAGGGCCGGGAGGTCTCCACTACCCCCGGACCCTGTCCTGTCTCAAAGCCACTCCATCTTACAGGCGCTCAGCCTCTTTCTAACCCGTTCTTCATCCCAGCCTCGTACTGGAGGCCGCTGGCCAAGGGCAAGCAGGGGACCAGTGGGGCTAGAGTGAGTCCTGTGTGAGTATAGGTCATGTTACCCTAGTTATTGCCAATGCCAAGAGATTAAGCTGCCCCTCTCTGGACAGGATGGCTGCGGCCCACCTCACAGAGCACAGCATGCCGGGGCCTGAGGTCCAGATGTCCAGCCTTGGGCCCCCCACCTTGTACAGCACCGGCTGTCACTGAAATCACAGCCTAAGTGACCGGGGCATGAAGAGAGGTCTTCTCCCCTGACCGCAGGCCTCCTCTCCCCCTGCCCCCCTTCTCTCTCCACACGTACCCCGTCTGTGTCCATATTGCACTGCATTTCTCTCCATAATTCAAACCATAGTGATTGTTACTTGTGGTGAAGGGCAGCCTGGTGATTCCACCTTCTAAGGTAGCATCTCACACCCGTGATAACCTCACACAACATCCACCCCTGTGACTGATACACGAGAGAAACCTGAAGAGACCTTTTGTCAACGTATGAATGTATGAATTGGAATTGATTAGTTAAATTCCTGGAAACTACTTTAGAGAGAAAGTTTGTTAATTCATGATTAATTTTACTTTTCATTTGCATTTCATTTGATGGTATTAATGAAGGGCTGATTGAGCATGAGTGTGATTGGAATCTGAATTCATGTATTTTGATAATTTATTGTTTTCATCAGTCCAAGACAATAGGATCAGATGGATGGACCTCATGTTCTTAAACCAGTGGGATTCAAAATGAAAAGCCCATTTTACCTTCAAATACACTTAAATCTCTCAGTGAAAATTGGCTTGTCCTAGCACAATCATTTTCCTTGGTGGTGACAAGTAGGTAAATTTTCTGGCTCTCACCAAGAAAACCCCATTTTTGTGAATCTGGAGGCCCGTCCTTCAGTGTTAAGAACGACGATGCACGCGGTTCAGTAGCTGGTGGGGCTGTAATTCAGTCTTGAGACTGAATTCAAAAGGTGTAACCTTTCATCTGGCTCACACGCTGGAAAATTCTTGTCTGAGTTATGCCTTCGGTCCCATCCCTGCAGCCACCCCATATATTTCTCCCATGTAAATAGCGACGAGAGCACGATGTATGGATCACTGCTGTTGGCTGTTGCTGGTCAAGAAAACATCTGTTTTCTTTTTCATTGTAAACAGATGGAAGCCACACAAAATGGAATTCGAATAATAATCCTGGGTGAGTTGAATCAAGTTCAATTATCGTTTCTAAGACACTGAGCATTGAAAAATCTACATAACTATGTTAAGTCTCACAAAGTGAAGTTTATACGTGGACCACTTTTTTTGTTTTTTGCGGTACGCGGGCCTCTCACTGTTGTGGCCTCTCCCGTTGCGGAGCACAGGCTCCGGACGCGCAGGCTCAGCGGCCATGGCTCACAGGCCCAGCCACTCCATGGCATGTGGGATCTTCCCGGTCTGGGCCATGAACCCATGTCCCCTGCATCGGCAGGCAGACTCAACCACTGTGCCATCAGGGAAGCCCCACACGGACCACTTTTAAAATTTTATTTGGTCCAATGCAAGTTTTAAGTTATCTGATTTGAGCATTTTTACATGTCTGCAGCTAATTATTTCAGCTGAACAATGCATTAAGTGTGTGTAAAGCCATGTGTGAGGTGTTACCCTGGTGAAAAATGGAAAATAAAACCACGAACGCCTTTGTAGTATGAAGGCAGGGGTAGTGTCTCAGAAATGTGTGCTTGAGACCACGATCTTAATGTCCATTGAGGTCTGTGTTAAAATACCTCAACGATACTGCTTACAAACTGAGCCACCATTCTATTTCACAGTGTAGTTTGGTGGTGTGATGTCACATCACAAATTAGGCTGTTACTGCCTTTTATTGAGTGATTTAAATAGATTGGTTACTGTGCCAGGTTAATACCCACGAGTTACAGTCCCACACATCTGACCTGGGAAGCCACACAGAGAACTTGGAGGTGTGCAATGGACAAAAACGTAGTGACTGCCCTTCAAAGTAAACATAGCAAAGTCTGAAAGGAGCTGGACAGCAGACACTTTCTGACTGACCAGTAAGATTCTGTCAATAAGCTACAGCTATTTATCACAGCTGTGGTCAAAATTCTTGATAAAAATTCACCTGCTCATGATTTTTTTTTATCTACAATTTAAAAAAATATTGAATGATTGGGGGAAGGATGAATAGGCAGAGCACAGAGTGTTTTTAGGGCAGTGAAACTATCCCGTATGACACTCCAGTGATGGATACGTGTCATTATATGTTTTCACAAACCCACAGAATGTACACCAAGAGTGACCCCCTAATGTCAACTGTGGACTCTGGGTGATGATGACGTGTCCACGTAGGTTCATCAGCTGTAACTGATGCACCACCTGGTGGGGATGTTGATGGAGGGGGAGGGTATGCATGTGTGGAGGTAGGAACGGGGCATATGTAGGAAATCACCTTACCTTCCTCTCAGTTTCACTGTGAACCTAAAACTGCTCTAAAAATATAAAATCTTTTTTTAATCAAAATTACTGTGATATGTTAACTAAATCCCAGAGTATCTTACTTCTGGAGATGGTGTGGTTGGAAGATGCAAAGGGGAAAGTGAGAATATTCTATAGCTCTAAACGATCTTACATATCTATAAATTTATAAAGTGTTTTTTTTACTATGGGAAAAAAAAGGAAATAGGGTAGGACATTCTAGTTGGAAAGAATTACTTCAACCACTTATCTTTAAAGCTAATCAGAACCCCTTATCAATATCCACCTTCCAACACAAAGCCTTTTACCCCTCCAGATGATTCATGCTTTTACAAGACTCTTTCGGTAGGCATTGCTGGCCACCTCCCACTGTGTGTGGCAGAGGTCACACCCGCTCATACATATGGATGGATGGCTCCACATGGTGGGCTGTCTGTAACAAGGCCCAGGCACAGGGATCCTGCTGTAAAAGCCCTTAAATTGATGTAATCCCAGGAGCCCATGGAATACACGGACAGTGTCTTTACAATCCTATCAGGATGTGCAATTTTTAAAATTTGATTTCCCATTGGTTTTTTAAATAAGTTTATTTATTTATCTTTGGCTGTGTTGGGTCTCCGTTGCTGCCTGCGGACTTTCTCTAGTTGCGGCGAGCAGGGGTTACTCTTCGTTGCAATGCGTGGGCTTCTCATTGCAGTGGCTTTTCTTGTTGCAGAGCATGGGCTCTAGGCATGTGGGCTCGTGGTTGTGGCTTGTGGGTTCAGTAGCTGTGGCTCGTGGGCTCTAGAGCGCAGGCTCAGTAGTCATGGAACATGGGCTTAGTTGCTCTGCAGCATGTAGGATCTTCCTGGACTAGGGCTCGAACCCGTTTCCCCCGCATTGGCAGGCGGATTCTTAACCACTGGCACCACCAGGGAAGTTCAGAACATGCATTTTTGATAGAATGTTATTTCTGATTCTGTGGATACTGAGAAAAATTGGTAGAGTGAGCATATACTAGATGTTTAATACAAGGAATTCATTTATCAGCTTGTGATAATTATGTAAGGAGCATTCTTTCCCAGCTATCAGTTGCTTTTGGGTGTGTTTGAATACTTCTCAATATATACATGGTAAATGATTTGAATATAAGGATAGACTGGGGAGATTGCATCTTCTGCTCACTCACTGTTACCAGTTTCTGTTATATCCTTCCAGCTGGCCTAGATTATCTGTATTTAGGAATTTTTATTTTTTACTCAGACCTGTTACACTGTCCTGGGTCTTGCCTCCGTTATATGATATGCTTTCTGTGTGTGTTTAATTTTTTTAAAGTTTAATCGTGCTAAAATATACATAACATAAAATTTACCATCTTCACCATTTTTAAGGGTACGTCTCAGTGGTGTTAAGTACATTCACATTGTTGTGCAACCATCACCACCATCCATCTCCAGAACTTTCTTATCTTCCCAAACTGTAACTCTGTCCCCACTAAACACTCACTCCCTATTCCCCCTCCCCCAGCACCCACCATTCTACTTTTGTCTCTGATTTTGACTGCTTTAGGGACCTCAGGAATCACGTCTGTACTTTTGTATCTGGCTTATTTCATTTAGCATGGTGTCCTCAAGGTTCATCCGTGTTGTGGCGTGTGTCAGAATGTCCTTCCTTTTTAAGGCTGAACAATATTCTGTTGGGTATGCAGACCACAGTTCTTCATCTGTGCAGCCGTCCATGGACACTGCGTTGCTTCCACCACTTGGCTATTGTGAATCATGATGCTAAGAGCACGGGTGTACAGGTACCTGTTTGAGAGCCTGCTCTCACTTCCTTTGGGTTCATACCCAGAAGTGGAATTGCAGGAATTGCAGGGGAGATCCTGCTCCCCTGCAGATCCATGAAGCATTTTCAATGCTTCTTCTTTTCCTTTTTTTTTTTCCTTAAATTTTTCACTATGTGGTCTATGAGTGTAATGTTTACTTTATATGTGCTTTTGTGTCCTTTCTTTCACGCTAATTTAAGATTTTCATTTTGCTTGTAGCTTTTACTACATTTTATTTACAGTTTTTGTAGTTTTATATAGTTAGTTTTACAGTTTAAAACTAACTGTATAGTATGCTTAATCCTCTAACCTTCTTCAGACAGTATTTCTAGACTTCCTATTCAGTATGAAATTAGTGTATTTCTAACTTCTCTGTTCCCTCTTTTCTTACCTCAACAATTTTAGTTTATTTAATTTTATTGTCCCTAGTGCTTCTAATACTTTGTACTTTCAAATATGCATCATTTGTCATTTTTATGCTGTCTGTTTAAACTCCAGACTACACAAGAAGAGGAATGCTGCCTATTTATACCACCGCCCATTCCCATGATGGTGTCAGGGCTGCGGCATCTTATTTATAACATTCTGCTGTTACAATATTCTGCTGTGATACCATAATCCTCACCGTAGTTCTCGTCTCATTCCTGCATTTAAATGGCTTCAGGGCTGGCTACCCATGTTTCACTTCAGTTTCTCCACACACTGCATAGTAACCCCCAGGAGGGTCCAGGAGACAGAGCCGCTGGGTCTTACATGCTCCAGGCTGCTCTACTCCCTTCTGGAATTAAGTATCGTTGGCAAGCATGAGGACAGCGGATTTTCCCCTTATAATATCTTGTTCTTTGTTTTGTTTCCTTGGCCTGGATGCCTAAAGAAACTTTTCTTCATCTTTTAATAGATCCCTGTTACTCATCCATTGTCAGTGTTTTCTTAGTGTCTGGCATGCTCTTGCAGTCTGCAGAGAGCGATTTATGCTTCTTCCTGTATCAGCTTGATTTAAATCTGTGCCTTTTTTACTTCTTCCCCTTGGTTGGTCTTGACACCGTTTTGTCCCACTCTCTGCCTCCATCTTCCTGCCTGCTGCCGGCTCTTCCAACGGTGGCTTCCCTTCTGCCCTGATCTGCTGCTCCCTCCTGCTCTGGCTGAGGGCCCAGCAGAGCACGTGAGCCTCTCCCCACCTGTCTGAACACCTCCTGAGGGAGAGCGTTTCTACGAGCTCCCTGGACACACCAGGCCCATCCCTACTTGTTCCATGGCCCATCGGTTCCCATTTGTTTGATTTCTCCCTTCCCTCTATTTTAAAAAATAGTATCTTTAATAGACCCCTGCTTTTTTCTTTCTTGTTAAATTCATATTTTAACATAGGGAGTCTTTTCTGCACCAGCTACTTACACACCATACAAATGGGGCTCTTTGTGACTCAGGGCTGTGTGAGTGTTTGCGCATGTGCATGCATGTGTGTGTGTGTGTACATTAATTCCGTTATTTCTCCCCAGCTAGTAGAGAGTGAGAACTGTGGGCTGCTCAGTCTGGAGTCTGTCCCCTTCACAACACTGTTACATGGCCTGCTGCAGAGGTTAATGTCTAAGTGTTTAGCATAACACCTGACACAAGCCACCAGATGCTCAAAAAGTACACTTGTTCTTTGTTTCTTTGTGCACCATCTCTGCTCCTCTGCGGTACTGGGGAAGTGTCTGCAGCTTCCATCTCCTAACCAGGCTCCACGTCACTCGGGAAACCTGAGGCGCTGCCGGCTGTGTCTGGAGCCCAGGTGGTGGCCCCTGTCCACGGTCTTCTGTTCCCCATGTGATCTTCCTGCATTTGACACCCTTCCACATGCACGTGGTTCGTGGTTATGCTATAAGCTTCATGGAAGAGAGTTTGTTTTCTGGATTTGTTCTTATTCTCCGGGGATCACTTTGGAGAGGAGAAGATGGTCGAGATGTCTTTGCTGCCTTAAAGTGGAGACAACATATTGCTTTGTTTTGTTTTTAAGAGATAAAAAGGCCATCTACTCTAGGATATTTCTTCACTCGTTATCATCCAACAGAAGTTGATTTTGTGTTTATGTTGTTAACTTTGGTGGGTGTGAGGCATACAAAAATAAACAAGACCCAGGACTTCCCTGGTGGTGCAGTGGTTAAGAATCCACCTGCCAATGCAGGGGACACAGGTTTGAGCCCCAGTCCAGGAAGATCCCATATGCCGTGGAGCAGCTAAGCCCATGAGCCACAACTACTGAGCCCTTGTGCCACAGCTGCTGAAGCCCGCACACCTAGAGCCCGTGCTCTGCAAGAGAAGCCACCACAATGAGAAGCCCACGCACCACAAAGTAGAGTAGCCCCCGCTCGCCATAACTAGAGAAAGCCCATGTGCAGCAACGAAGATCCAATATAGCCAAACGTAAATAAATTAATTAATTAATTAAAAAAACCAAATAACTAAAAAATAAACAAGACCCCAAAGAATTGAAAGCAGAGACTTGAACCTCTATTTGTACAGCCATGTTCACAGCATGACTCACAGCAGCCAAGTGTGGACGTAACCCAAGTGTCCATTGACAGATAACTTGGTAAACAAAATGCCGTGTAAACATACAGTGGAATAATATTCAGCCTTAAAAAGGAAGGAAATTCTGACACAGGCTACAACATGGATGAACCTTGAGGACATTATGTTCAGTGAAGTAAGCCAGACACACAAGGACAAACGTATGATTCCAATTATATGAAGTCCCCAGAGCAGTCAAGTTCATAAAGTAGAATTGGGGTTGCAGTGGGTTGAGAGCGTGAGGAATGATGATTTACTGGATACAGAGTTTAAGTATGAGATGATGAAAAAATTCTCAAGATGGATGGTGGTGATGGTCGCACAACAGTATGAATGTACTTAATGCCACTGAACTGTGCACTTAAAGATTAAGATGGAAAGTTTTATGTTGTGTATATTTTATCACAATTAAAAATAAGTAAACAGGGCTTCCCTGATGGCACAGTGGTTGAGAGTCCGCCTGCCGATGCAGGGGACACGGGTTCATGCCCCAGTCCGGGAAGATCCCACGTGCTGCGGAGCGGCTGGGCCCGTGAGCCATGGCCACTGAGCCTGCGCGTCTGGAGCCTGCGCTCCGCAACGGGAGAGGCCACAACAGTGAGAGGCCCGCGTACTGCAAAACAAACAAACAAAAAAAGTAAACAAAAATAAGTAAATAAGACACCGTCCCTGCCTTCAGGAAACCCTCAAAACGGCGGGGGTCGACTTTGGTTGGGAAGAGATCCTGCTCCCCTGCAGATTCATGAAGCTCGGAGATGTCAGTACCCTGTCTGGCCCTGGTCTCTGCATCACTAGCACAGAGGATGGGGCAGAGTCTCCAGGTTCTCTGATATTCTATGATATTATGACCTTGCTTAATATTGCCCCAAACAGATCGTAAATATGAGTTGTTATCACACAACCCAGGCTTTTGCACACACAGGTCCCCTGCAAGCATGGACAGCTCTGTACACACAGGGGCAAACCGAGGTGGAAAGTGCTAGGGTTTTGGAGATCTGTGCAGGGCGCAGGCCAGAGGCGCCTGCTGTGCTTCACAGCCATGGCTGCCTGGTGACCAGAGCCAGCTTCCTGGCCTTGACCTCAGCAGGTGTCCGGCCCCACCTACCTCATGCCCTGCCGGCACCACCTTGAATGGGAGCCCCACGCTTTCACGATGCACAGGGTTCCCGATCATGCAGCCAGTTTTGAGTAGGCCTTAACCCAAAGTGGAGAAGGTCAAGTTAGAGTTAATGAATTTTCAAAGGAATCTGGCCCTTGGCTTCACTATGAAGACAGCTGACCAGGGCTTTAAAATAGTGAGAAGGACAGTACACCAGGAGCCCATAAACATGTCAGAGAGATGACGTAAAACCCTGCTTTATTATGCTGTAACTCTTGGCATGGAGCTGGAATGAAGGATGAGTCTGGGAGTCGGCTTCAAAATGACCAAACTCAGACTAATTTACATCACTTCTTGGCCTACACACTTGGCTCTTCGATTAGGGTTTATTTCTGTTCCACTCGCCCCTCCCTGGCTGATCACAAATAGATTTTTACTAGCATTTTTTGAGAAGAAAAAGGAGGACAGGAGAGAGGTTAGGTGGCCCTTGTCGGTTTGGTTCTGCTTTAGGTGGCCATTCCTCACTGAAATTTAAATAGTTAACCAACTGGAAAGTGAAGAAAATAAAAGACAGCACTGGCTCGGCACCTCTTGACTGTCGGCTGGGGCCACAGTGGGTGCCCTTTCCATAAACTCAAGAGCTTCAGTTTACAGGACTACAAGGTTAAGGCAGTAAAGACCCAGCCCAGCCCCTCCCGCTGCCCAGGCCCGAGGCCCTCCAGCGTCAGAATCTCTCCACTGCTTGCCTCCGCCCTGGGCTGGTTGAGGGATGTGAGGTTTCCCAAGATCACTCGCAGCCTGTTTTCCTGGCTGTAAAGTGGGAAGCTTTCACAACTTCTCTAGAATGCATTGGGGTTTTGTGCATTTAAGTGCAGTAGCACGTGAAAGAACCTAGAAGGAACTTAAATGCCATGCTTGACCAAAGACAGGAAGGGTGTTAGAGCCTTTCCATTACCTTAAAGCACCGCTGTCACCTGGGAGGCACAACGTAGCAGAGCTCCTGGGTGGGAGTCCCCAACTCGCCTCCAAGACCTAGAATCTGGCCTCACCTCACCTTCTTGACCTCTTCTGCACTCTGGCCATCCCAGAGTATTCTCTGACTGCCCCCCGGGAGACCTGAGACTTTGCCATGCAGCCCCCTGCCTGGAACCCCCCTCCTCTGTTTTCCTTCTTACATTTCAGGACCTGTGTGTTCGTCACTTGTCCCTGCAAAGCAAATCACACAGATCTAGTGGCTTAAAACAAGGCCCCAGATCAGCTCTTAGTTCTCCAGGTCAGAGTCCCGGTGGGCCCAGCCACCTCTCTGCTTAGGGTCTCACAAGGCCAAAATATAAGTGTCGGCCCAGCCAGGCTCCTGTCTGGAGGCTTTGGGACAATCCCCCTTTGAGCACGTTGGTTGTGGGCCATGATGGTTAATTCTATATGTGAACTTGGCTGGGCCACTCTGTCCTGGTATCTGGTCAAATATCACTGAGTATTTTTCTCTGAGGGTGTTTTGGGTGAGACACTGAGTGAAGCAGATTGCCCTCCAGCATGGTGGGCCTCGCCCAAGCAGATGCACTGCGGCGCTGGGCTCAGGGGCCTGACACCCTCCGCACCTCCCTGGGTGGACCCTCTGTTTGCTGTCACAAGCCGTCACGAACTGCAACGGGTCCGAGGTGTCCTCCACCCACAGGCTAAGTGGGGCACTGGCCACAGCCTGGGGACATCTCCTGGGTCGGAGACTATCGAGCCCATCACTCGCAGGAGCTGCTGGAGCCAGACTGTCCGCATTTGGGGTGTCAGCCCTTGAGCCCCAGTTCCCACACGGTGACGCACAGAGACACCGGGTGATGTCTGCACATGTAGAGAGAACCCTGTACTCGGGGAGCCTGGGCCTGAGGAGGAGCCCAGGCCCAGGAAGCACAGCTGCTCTCTGCTCCAGAGAGGAACGCCAGCCCTGCACGGGATGGCCAATGGCCGCACAGACAGCCCAGGGAGGAGCCTAGAGTGGAAGCAGCCAGGGCGCCGCCCCCAGCTCTGCAGAAGTACCCGGATGCGGGAGCGCCGTCTGGGCAGTAGCTGTGCTCAGAGGCAAAGGCCTGGGTCTGGTGACCGTGGCCTCGCTGGGAACAGCCAGAGGTCAGAGGGCCCGGCCAGCAGCCCCTCCTTCCCTGCCACGCTGTGAAGGCAGGTCCTGCACCCCTTTGCCCTGACCGTGCTCGCACTGGACTCTCCATCTTGTGTGTATCTTTAACAACAGCTTCTGTCTCTCCCCCGCCTTCTAAAGACACTCTTTATCTTCTCATGCCGTGGGTCCCTTTGACAGTCTGGTAAGGACCCCTTCTCCAAATAAAATACGTAAGAAAATAAAACACCTAAGAAAATGAGAAAGAATAAAATAACTAAGAAAATAAAGGAACTATTGTTACTGTTATTGAAAACCACTTGTCAGATATTTTAAAAATATGTAAAAAATTTTAAAACCTATTTGAGATTAAAATATGTGCTGCTTTGAGTATTAAGTAAAACAACCCAGCAGTGGGTCTGATAGATATTATAACTTCAGAGCAGTCTGGGGCATAAAGAATATTTAGAGATCTATGAAGCCCTTGCCCCCGTGTTTGGAGCAAAGCCGATGTTCCAGACAAATTGCTGCCATCTGGGTCTGGTGCACGCAGGCGGGCAAGTGGAGACCCCGTGGAGCAAGGGAAGAAGAGGGGAGACCCACGGAGGCACACGTGGGCCCTTTGATGTGTGGGGACTACAAGCTGCTTAAAGTCACTGAGTGGAGAGCAGAAGGCTAGGTCCCGGGGGGATGGGAGCCCAGCAAGCAGGGCCCCACTAGCCTTCACCCCTCCACAGTGGCTGGGCTTCCTAGGATTCAGAAGTGCTTCTTTACTGGTTGGGGAACAGCAGCTGCCCCCAAAGTCCCTGCAATGACCTACTGCCCAAATGACCCCGACTCCTCCCACTGACTCCCCAGAACCCCCAAATCCAAAATGGACAGGTTAACTCCCAGCCCAGCAGGGACCCTGGGGCCCTGCTCCTCAAGTGTTGGGTGGGGCTAGAGTGGCCTCTCCTCATGGTCTAACTTCACTGGTGCATGGAAGAGGAGGCAGGGTCAGCAAGCTGCTTGGGGGACAGACCAAGGACCCAGAGGAAGGCCGGGGCTCCCTGTGGCCGTCTCTTAGCCTCAGGAGTGAGATGAGGCTCTTGGCTGTGGTCACAGAAGGAACCGGGTTGGTGGAACATTAAGGGGTGTCTGGAACCACGCCAACAGCTCAGGCCAAGAGGGGACCTTCAAGGTGTGGTCCTAGGACCACGGCCAGGTCACGCTCCTTGATTCTGAACCCTGCGTGGGGTCAGAATAGCTTTCACGAATCAGTGTGAAGTTCTCGGGCCTCAGACTCAGACCAGGACTACAGCACCAGTTCCTGGATGGCAGCCTCCATAATCATCTGAGTCCGTTTCAGTGATGAATTTCCTGAGATACAGGTATATCTTATTGGCTCTGTTTCCATGGAAAACCCTGCCTGATACGGTACTGCAATGTGTGAAAACACAGATAGTGCAAATGTTCTATTTTAGTCAACATTCATTGAATATTTTGTATTTCTTGCAGACAGGTCTCTGAGGTTTTTTTAGTTTTCATTTTTATTTTGGAATAACTAGATCTTGTACAGTGCCTGGCATACAGTAGATGCTCAATAAATTATCTGGACTTGTAAAGTTTATAGGGAAGTTCAAGGTGCTGATTAGGTATCTCAATTATAATTAGGTACCTTCAGTGAAAAGAGTGGTGAGAATCCAAGTACCAAGTACAGAAAACTCTAATGACAGTGGATACTAGCGACAGACGGGAAGAAAAGCCTGGAGATGATAGCCTCCCCTGGGGACGAGATGCCCATAAATACATCTGCTTCTGTTTTTAGATGCGCAAAATAGAAAGTTAAGATGAGCCCAGACCCAGGAAAACAGATTAGAGGACTAAAAAACTGTTCTTGAATCCCTAGATCCAGTGCAACTACCAAAATGAACCTGTGTGGACTCTTCAGAGACTTTACTTCACCAAGGGAAATGTGTCTGAAGGTGAGCTGGACACCTGGCCAGGTGTGCTGTGTCCTGACTGATGGGAGGGATTCCATGGTCCACGCTTCCTGCTCAGGGCTGATGCCCTGCATGGGGCGTTTACCTCCACGTGGACCAAATGTTTCTGGGTGACTTTGGAGAAATCTACAATTATCACAGTGGCTATCATTTATTTTTAAAATTTGTTTATTTTTATTGAAGTATAGCTGATCTACAATGCTGTGTTACTTTCTGCTGTACAGCAAAGTGACTCAATTATACACATATGTACATTCTTTTTAAATATTCTTTTCCATTATGGTTTATTACAGGATATTGAATACAGTTCCCTGTGCTATACAGTAGGACCTTGGTTATCCATCCTTTATATAATAGTTTGCATCTACTAATCCCAAACTCCCAATCCATCCCTCCCCCAGCCCCCTCTCCCTCAGCAAGCACCAGTCTGATCTCTACGTCTGTGAGTCTGTTTTGTAGATATGTTCATTTGTGTCATATTTTAGATTCTACATATAAGTGATATCATGTAATATTTATCTTTCTCTTTCTGACTTACTTCACTTAGTATGATAATCTCTGGTTGCATCCATATTGCTGCAAATGGCATTATTTTGTTCTTTTTAGCTATCATTTATTAAGCACTGACTCTGGGCCTTGTACTGAGCTACATGTTCAATATATTTTCTCATTTAATGTCACAATCTCTGTTTGAGGCAACAGACTTAAAAAAGGTAATGCAAAGACAATTAACAATCAGCTGATCTGAGCCCAGGTCTTTCCTATTCCCTCTCTCTCTTTGACACCTCTCGTCCCAAACAAGATCACTGATTTGAGCTGCAGAAGCTACAGATGTAGTGTCTGCATCCCCCAGACCCATATGGTGAAACGTAACCCCCAGTGTGATGATGTCAGGAGGTGGGGCTTTGGGAGGTGATGAGGTCATGAGGGTGGGGCCCCCATGATCGGATCAGTGTCCTTATAGAGACCCCAGGGAGGCCCCTCGCCCCTTCCCCCAGGTGAGGACACAGCAAGAACACGCCATCTATGCACCAGGAAGCATAGGTCCTCACCAGACACTATGTTTGCTGGTGCCTTGATCTTGGACTTACAGGCTCCAGAACTGGGAGAAATGCATGTCTGTTGTGTATAAGCTGCCCAAGGAGACTGGGACCACAAAGTTACACAGGTATAAAAAGGCCACAAATGAGAATGAGTACACGACAGAAGACAATTTTGGGGGCTGCTTAAACAGTTCTGCAAATTCATGCAGCTAAGAGACAATAGTCATTGATGGTGTCGTGCCGCAAATATTAGCATTTCAATGTTCATTAATTTTTTTCACCTGATTGAAAAAGCAGTGTTTTCAATTTTCTTCTCATACACCAGACTCCTATTTCCTTAAATCAGTATATCCGCTTGCCCATAGCCCAGGCGGTCCAAAGTATGTTTTGATAATGATGTAAACACTGCATAGGTCTGTGGGGTTGGGGTGTGTATCCCTCCTCACAAGCGAAGAAGAGGATATCTTTTCTCTTTAGTGCTTGAAGCAAACTAGAACCACAGGTTAATATCTCTATTTTATGTTATTAAAGGTAATCTTCTTTAATTAACATAATCAGAGGAAAATAATATACTTTGGAGGTCAAAAAAGTGGCATATCTTAGATCAAAGATTCTTCCTGGTGATTGTGTTTGATTATCTTTTAAAAACATGCATCATAAGAATTTCTAGATTGTGGTAATTTGATTCTTGGCTTTATTTACTTTCTATAATACTTATTCTGATTTTTAAATCGTAGGACAACAGGGGGTTTCCTTTTATAATGTTTATGTGGTTGGTAATTCAGAGGGGAAACTATATAAGCTGTACATTTTCTTAATGTTTATGAATAGAATTACACCTAGACCTGAAATTACTTTCTTATGAACAACTTTATTGAGAAGAGAGCTTGCCCCCAGCTGCCCCTGTGTTCCCAGTGCCTCCCTTCTTTCCATCTGTGGGAGAATAAAAAGAAAAAGCCGTAGCTCCCACACCTACAATGCTCATGTGTGTCTGTGTCTGTGTGTCTGTGTGTGTATGTACATGTGTGTTTCTGTGTGTGTCTGTGTGGGCACGTGTGTGTGTGCTTTGAAGAACTGCAAGCCCCAGTGCGGTTAGGACTTTGCATGTCCCATGGAAGATCCGTTGCGTGAGGCCCCTGCATAGACTGTTGCCTTTCAGAGACCCTGAGCTGCTGGCCTTCCTGAATCTCAGTTTTTCAGGTGCAGCAGGTGCAGAGAAGGCTGTTGCTAAAATAAATGAGATAACACACAGGAAGTGCAGGCGGGCCCGGGAGTGCCTTCGGGGTGGTCCTGGTGAGCGCCCTCTTCCGGGCCTGCAGACGGCGCCTCCTTGCTGAGCTGTCACCAGCGGGGAGCCAGCTCGTGGGTCCCTTCCTCTTGTTATAAGGGTCCTTTCAGATCAGGGCCCCACCCTCATGACCTCATTTAACCTTAATAATGCCCTAGAGACCCCGTCTGTAAATGCCTTCACATCGGGGGTCAGGGATCAGCATGTGAATTCGGGGGGACACAGTTCAGTCCCTAACAGGGGTCCCAGGGACTCCGTTGGAGTGTCCTCGTCTGTGTTTTGCTGACGTACCTGTCCTGACGGGACAGTGTGAGAGGGTTTGTGGGACACAGAGACCCGACCTCAACTTGAGACCTGGGTCCTGCTAAGTGGGGCAGCGAACACTGAGGAGGTGACCGCTGGCCCAGCCAGGGTCTGTTCTGCACTGAAAATCCTGGACACACGTGAATGCCATCACAGGACACCACTCGTGTCAGCTCGTGCACACAGAGTCCTCGGGACCTCACGATACTGGGGCTTTTCAGTGCACATTGAAAGAACTCACGAAAAGAGCAAGGTTTTGGCAAAATCATAATAGAGGAGGAAGCCTTGGCTTTGGAAGCTATACCCACCCTTGACTATAAGCCTGGGCAGTGTTTTCTGTTATGGGGTAACCTCGGGGCTACAACTCGTGGAAAACCCCGAGGTCGGACAGTGCGTCCATAATAAACAGGGTCACCACTGTGAGTGACCATGACAAAGCAAAGCATGTTCTTCCTCTCGTGTGAGACCAGGTGTCATTGCTGAAGGGCCCCAGGTTTTCCTACGCACCTGTCCAAGGACGGGCAGCGCCGACCTGCTGAGCCAGGCCATCGGGAGGAGAGGGGCTGCCGACCACCAGAGACCGCTGTAACACACGCCCATCTGGAAGGACAGCGGATGTGAAAGCATTTGAGTGAAATCTTTGAACAAAGCAGAGTGTAAATGTGAGGAAGGAGGGATTTTAGATTTCAAAGGTGGTTGGAGGAAAACATTTCTGTGCCAGAAAATGGGTGAAATTTATTATCCCGGGTGTAACACAAGGTAAACATAAAATGTCCTGAAGGCGTCTTTGTGTAAGACAATGAAAGATTGCTCCATGACCGATTGCTGTAGGTAGGTAAGGATAGGTATTCCGAGGATGCTGGGCTGGACCATCTGCTGAGCCGTTGCCACAACGATCCTCTGCTGCTTAGAGTCACGGCTGAAAGCAAACTGGTGCAGCTGCAGCTGTGTCTCTGCTGTCTCTGCTGTCACAGTGAGACACGGTGCGTGAACTATGTGATCCCACGTGACATCTGAGCTTCTAACCCGTCCGATTCACACGGCAGTCAGGTAGATGTGGGTTCATGATTGATTTGGAATGCATTAAATATTTCTTCTTCCATATATACTTTTTTCTTCTTCAGCAAGTTCTCTCAATGTCCTCATTTATCTTTGGTTTGTTTTCTTTCAAAGGGGTTCTATATCCCCTCTTCCGTTTTCGTAATACTTTCAGTAGACGTGACCCCAGATTTGAAAGAAAGAGGTAATCACCATCTGTCTTAGGGAGGGATGATTGGGGCCCTCTCTGTGCTGGCATTTCCAGTGAAGGGGTCCACTAGGAGAAAATGCTCACCCTCTTCAACCGAGGACGTGCCCTGGGTCCTTGGAACAGCTCTTCATTGCCCTGTCCAACCAGACAGCAAGGTTCCCAGGACAGTGGAACCTCCAGGGTTCTGACACAACCCCTGCGATGCCTTCCTGGGAGGTCAGCAGCTGGTGGCTAGTACACCTCTTAGCTGCTGTTAGTCTAGCCCTTGCTGGGATTTGGCTGGGATGCACTGCAGCCTGCTTTGTCAGAAACTTAGTTTTCCTTTTATTGTCTGGAATTCACACTCTAATTTCCTGTCTATTGTCTACACCCTAGTGAGTCCTTAGAGCTCTGGGCTTTTTATAACAGAGAATGTGATTAAAGCTATTTGACCCTCTTCTTAGAAAAAAATGTGGATATAGATACATGCAAAAAAAGTTGCAGCTGACTTTAGAAGGTCAAAGTCCATAGAAGCTTGAATAATTCTTGAGATTTCCAGGTTGAAACAAGGTGAGCAAATAAATTCCAAACCCCACAGAACCATTAGGAAAATTTTGACTAAGGAGTTTTTTGTGGACTAGTAGATGACAGTAAACTGTTCACTTGTTCCACCCGCTAATTTACCCCCATTCCCAATGTACCTGGGAGGTCTTAGAACCACCCCCCTGTCCAGAATTACAGCCCTGAGCAATGTTTCAATGCAGAGTTATTGAAATGTTGTCTGTGGGTGCTGGAGTGTGTGTTCTTTATTATATTATGATACAGCATTTACTGTATGTCAGATCGGGTTGGCATCCTGGGGCAGTGCCCACCGGGTTACCAGCTACTGTCCAATACCTGTCTGATCACACAGCGATTCTGGAAGCAGCCTGTTCTGTGTTTTCTGCTGCCAGATCTTCTTCATTGCCACAGAGTTTTAGGTCTTCTATTTATGACCTTAAGATATTCTCAGATTGGGAGACAAAAAGATCACGGGGGGGGCGGGGAAATTGGATCCCTGACTCTCGGGGGATTTGAAGAGTTCTTCTAACCTAAGAAAGAAGCCATTAGTAACATTCTAGCACAGTTCTTACTTGCCTGGTTCCTGATAAGAGGTTAGGACTTTGTTTTTAAGAAAGGTGTTTAAGACTGCAGCTTCAGTTAGTAATATATTTGTTTTTAATAAAACTCAACAAAATGTATCTATCTCAGCATCTCTCTAGGATATTATTTTATATTTTGCTATGTTTGGTTTCTTAATTTTCTTTTGTGGTGTGGAAGGATGGGGGAAAGCATTCATTAGCAGAGAGAAAATTGGACAGATAATCAACTGCATTCCTGGAGGTTGAGTCATCTGACTGGCCTGAACTTTGAGGAGGGCATTCTTCATTTCGAGCTTATCTTCTTCAATTTCTGCCTCATTAATAATGCCTGATTTTTGTTTGCTCCTGTGGGTGCACCGTCTCCGGGTCTTTACTGCGGTCAGAGGTTTCGGATATTCCATTGTTATTGCCCCAAAGAAACAGTCTCACTATTGTGCCGAACTTGGAACACAGAACAATGAACATTTTTCAAAGAGGAAGAAATCTGGGAGATTTCTTTTCATTTCACAAACTTCTTAGTGGCCGTTTCAGGAAATGGAGTCGACGCAGGTGACAGGAATTCAAGAGGAAAAAAAAACTTTTCTGAGAAGCAGGTAAAGAGAGCGTTTGGGATACAGGAGAGCTTGGCTGAAGCGAAACCATGAAGATGTGTCACCAGGGCCCTGCATCCTCCATCCTCCATCAGGTGATGAGAAATTACCTGCAAGTGTCAAGAGTCACTCAGGCTGTTTGCCTGGGATCCTTTGAAGACCAAAGCATGAGTGCATTTCAGATGTCATGGCAAATATTTCCAAAATTATTCTGCAGGTTCTCCCTGGGCTTATATATCAGATATCTTATTCACATGTTGGCTTGAAGGCTTGTTGTGTAATAGCTGGATAAGAACGACAGGAAGGAGTACATCCAGGATACCTGACAGGTGAGCACTGGACAGTGATTGCTCTGAACCTCTCTGAATAGGCCACCTAGGATCCTTTTTGTGGGATGGAATGGACCAGGCTGTGTGTGAAGCAGCAGCTGGCTGTTGCTGTCACCGAGTTATAGTGACCAGCACAAATAGGAAGGTCATTATCATTGGTGCTTTTTTTTTTTTTGGCCGCACCGAGCAGCATGCGGCATCTTAGTTCCCCCAGGGACTGAACCCGTGCCCCCTGCAGTGGAAGCGTGGAGTCCTAACCAGTGGACTGCCAGGGAAGTTCCTCATTGGTGCTGTTTGCACAAGTCTCAGCATGGACACTTGCTCCAGGTTAATCCCAACCTTCTCAGCTCCCAAAGCACGGAACACATACCTCCCACCTTCCCTCTCCTGCTGGAATACAAACCACCGCACCCCGGAACTAACCTATTTATGTCTGTATTTTCAGAGCTTCGTGCGTGGCCTGACACACTAATTTCTATGCCCCAAACACGTGTTTATTGAATGAATGACTAAATGAATGTATGAGTGAAAACTAAGTGATTCGTTGTGTTTCAAAAGTACCTCTACCACGTGTGCATTATTTAGAGGTAGGGGCACCTCTGAGGCAGTTACTTTCCCACCCTTTACTGTAAACTGTGCACTAGGTCAGGCTGCAGTCTGGCAACTACCCTCTCTCCACTCAGTATCCTTCTCCCCACTGTGTCTGGTATCCCTCCTTGTTTAGTTGAACAGGTTGTGATGCTACATCTCCCTCAGACCATCCCTCCCGTTTCCCACCTCTCCATCCCCCCCGTACCACTACCCCTGGCACCAGCTCTGACCTGAAGTCACCAACCATTCAACTCACTCTGAGCTGTCACTGCTGACCTGATTTTCACAGCAGAGCAATTCAACCATGCTTCACGTGGTTGTGAGTCTCTGCGTGTTACCTGCCCAGCGGACCGCTGCCAGGGGGGACCAGATCTGTCTGTGGACCCCTCTTCCCTCCCTCTGAATTCAGCCTTTCCCAGCTCGCTCTCCCCCAGCCCTTCAGAAGGTTCCTGTGGATGATGGGAAAGTGAGGATTCCGTGTGGGATGGCTCCACAAGGTCCAGTTCTTTTCGTTCCACTTAGCTTCCATGCTCAGGGACATCAGGGATTGCCCCCATCCCCTGCCCCAGCCTCCCCAGTGCTGGGTCCACGCTAGGCTGTACAGCCCGAGCCACGGCCAGGTGCTCCCACTTCTGGGAGGAGTCACAGCCGTGCTGGGATCACCAGGTGTGGTTCCTGTTGCTGCCTCACTTTGCCCTCAAGGTCACACAGGTGACCACCTGTTTTGTTGGTGTGTTACCTGCCTGCCTCTGGGAATGTCGCTCTGGTTTCTGCTAAACCTAAATGCAGCCAACTTTCCAGCAGGCGGGAGCGTATCTAGGGCTCTGCAGGAGTGGAGGGGAAGCAGAAGGGCTGGGGGCTTTGGCTCTGTCCCCCCAGCCCCCTGCCCCTCACAGCCTTTCTGCTGCTTCTGCACAGGCTGAGTGATCTCCTCCTGCCGGGTTGGGGGCAGTGGGGAGTGACCTGTGTCATGAGCTTGGGTGGTCGTTAACAGGTACCATGTATGGAAGCTTGTAGAATGCTGACATTTATCTCTCTCACTCCTGGAGGCTGGACGTCTAAGATCAAGGTGTCAGCAGGGCTGGTTCCTCTGAGGCCTCTCTCCTTGGCATGTAAACGCGGTCTTCTCCCTGTATCCTCATGTGGCATCTCTCTGTGTGTGTCTGTGCCCTAATCTCCTCTTCTTGTAAGGACACCACTCAGACTGGATCAGGGCTCACCCACTTGACCTCATTTTACCTTAATCACCTCCTTTAAAAGCCCCATGTCTGAATACAGTTACATGGGTTTAGGGCTTCAGCATATGAATTTGAGGGGGTGTAAAGCAGCCCATAACACAGGCACAGGGTTCACCAGTGTCATGGACTGAATGTATCTCCCCGAAAATCCATATATTGATGCCCCAGTCCCCAGTGTGACAGTGTCGGGAGGTGGGGCCTTTGGGAGGTCATGGGGTCATGAGGATGGAGCCCCCATGGTGTGCTTAGACTTTATAAGAGACACCAGAGCTCTGTCTCCATCATGTGAGGACACAGTGAGAAGGTGGTTGTCTGCAGGCCAGGAAGTGGGTCCTCACCAAGAACTGGAAACACTGGCCCCCTGATCTCTGACTTTCTGCCTCCAGAACTGAGAGAAATAAGTGCCTGTTTTTCCAGCTCCCATTCAGGGGTGTTTTGTTGTAGCAGCCCGAGCTGAGTGAGACACCAAGACCACCTTGTAAACTGGTTTCCATGATAGAAAAAGTGCTTCCTGGAGCAGAGTTTAGCCCTGAGCCTGGTTCTGAAAACCTGGTTATTCCATTCCCAGATAATAGAGTTGACTCTACTTTAGACTGTGCTCAAATGCCAGAGAATAAACAAGGAAATGCAGTGTTTTAAAAGAAAATAAGGTTTGAGTTATATCAGTGACCCACATGTATCCAATTGACTGGGTTTTCACCTTAAGTATGTACTTGCACAGATGCATAAGGGAAACTGTATTCCTAGGTGTCACTTAAGGAGACAGTTTTGTGGGGTCTCGTGACCTGCACCCGCTTTAGAGTCTGTTTGCTCAGTTGAACACAGAGCTCCCCAGCCCCCCAAGAGCAACCAGCCCCGTCACAGGGACAGGACAGTGAGCTCTTTCCCGAGGCCCTTCTCCTTGCTTCTTCTCTCCAGTGACACCAAGCACAGACCTTTGTCTCTGATAAGCCTTATTAGTCCCAGAAATACCCAAACAGAGGCATGTCCCTGTGTTACTGTGCTTTCGAGAAGATCCCAGAGGACGTGTTGAGCCGCGTTTGCTCCAGCCGCTTCCTGAAGGGCCTGTGCTGACCGCTGTGCCTGTAGGAGGAGCCCGCACAAGCTGACCAAAGAGCAGCAGAGGTCCCACCGGAGAGCTTCCAGACGTTTCCCTGCAGTCACCCTGGTCGGCACGTCAGCTGGGCCTCTGCTGACACCCAGTGTCCCTCAGCTGCCAGGTTGATGGAGGTGGGGCTGCAGAACCTGTTCAGGGCTGCTGAGCTCTCTCCCGGGGTGAGGGCCGGGCGCCCCCAGGATGTGGAGGATTCACAGGAATCACTAAGCCTTCAAACTCTGGTTCTCCCTTCTCCCAGCACTTTTCTTTATTGGTAAAACCAGGTGAAATGAACCCACAAAGTTAGCCTTCAAGGTAGGAGACTCCAAACAGAAGCCTTGGAAGACAGTGTGAGGATTAACCCTTTATTCTCGGCTTTCTTCCTTTCTTCCACGTGCCCCTTGGGGGTGGGACCTTCTAGTATAAAACACCAAGGACACCTGCCCCTGGGTGTCTGGGTTGGGACCGACCTGCAGTACCCTCTCCTCCGTGGATGAAAACGAGTCCCATGGGCCCCAGCGGGCAGGACGTCTCCCATCACCACAGATACGGTGCCTGCTGTTGTCCCTGGATGAAAGTGTCCCCAGTGCTTGCTGGGGTGGGTCTTGGGAAACCGCCAGAAAGTCAAAGAAGGTTACAGAGACCACGCTGAGGTTGGAATGACATGTTCATCATTCACTGACCAGAGGAAAGGTGACTGAAACAAGAATGGGAACCACACCCTCTTTGGAAAGATGACCGACTGAAAAGCACCCAGATTCTGAAGAAACTCAAGGTGCATCTCCCAGGGGAGAGAGGGCCGTGGCGGGCAGGCCAGGACGTGGCTGCACCTCAGGCAGGTGTTAGACCCACGAGACCATGCTACCTTCTTCCCCAAACTGGGGGAGCCCTCAGGGCACAGCGCTGGGGTGAACAGATCACCAAGATGGGTACAGCCTGCGGGCCACCTCCCAGGCCTAGCCTGGGGCCTTGTCTGTGTGTCTTGCGAATGTGGCCTTAAAAGATGAAATGTCAATGCCAGGCGGCCTCTGTACCCCCGAATAGAGTATTCCACTTTGGGCCTGGTTGGGATAAACTGGCTTCAGAGAAACAGTGCATCAGTAAATGGAGCAAATTGAGTTTTGGCAAACTGGACATTCTAGAAATGGGTCAACCATGAGCTGATTTTTGGTGGGTTGGCCGGTTTCTGGATTTATGACCAGTGTTGGGTCAGGTGAGCAGAAGCTGTTCTCAGTCCCACTAGAATTATTATATCAAAGGGAGGACCTCCAAAGCAGCAGAGGGACCCTTGCAACGGGGCGTCCAGGCAGGGTGCATGCAGGGCGAGTCACAGGAAGTGACAGACAGGAAATGCACTTGGGAGCCACTCACGGATCCTCACTCACCATCGGGGATTCACCCAGGACACGGGGACACGGCAGTTTCTGTGCCAGCTCTGTGGATAGGGATAATAGTAATAGGAGCAAACATTCACATCTCACTTATTCTGTGCCGGGCACTTTGCATAAATTTACTGGCTGATTTTTACAACAACCCTTGAGTTAGGGACTGCAATTCCCACCCCGTTTTGCAGAAGAGGAAACTGAGTCATGGGGTACGTGACTCCCCGGGGCCAAACTCTCTCGGTGGCAGAACTGGGTTCCAGCCCAAGCAGGGGGCAGGCATCCCGGGAGACCACCCTCTTGAGCCCTCTGTCAGACCACCCCCTGCCACCCCTGTCTGAATGTCCTAGCTCAGTCTTGGACTGTTTTAACAAACGTCTCCGCAAAATTGCAATCAAATCTCTCTTCAAGCGAATTCATGAGAACTTCCTATTTCCTCCACCTGTTCTCTCAAGCCGTTTTCCCTCCAGTCACTAGCTTTTCCTGAGTCAACCAACATTTCTTTCAGGAAGACATGAAATACATAGGAAGGATGCAATATTGATCCCCCTCAATGTGATTGCTTTGATAGGCAAACATAAAGCAATCAATAAATATTTACGGAAACCTGACGATATGCATGGACGTACATGGCATGTTTGATAAGATCTTTATGTAGCAGAAATTCACAAAATGACGGTCAAGTTCATTTGACCAAGTGCCAAACACATGTCCCTACATTTTGTACAGGAAATATGTGGTTACTTTATAAATTTATTTATTATTTTTGGCTGCATTGGGTCTTTGTTGCTGCATGCGGGCTTTCTCTAGTTGTGGCGAGTGGGAGCTACTCTTCGTTGTGGTCCATGGGCTTCTATTTTGTGGTGGCTTTTCTTGTTGCGGAGCACGGGCTTTAGGTGCGCGGGCTCAGTAGCTGTGGCGCGTGGGCTTAGTTGCTCTGTGGCATGTGGGATTTTCCCGGGCCAGGGCTCAAACCCATGTCCCCTGCACTGACAGGTGGACTCTTAACCACTGCGCCACCAGGGAAGTCCCTATGTGGTTACTTTAGACAAACAAATTAATAAACTCTAATTTATTAGAGTTAGAAGACTAGTTGATTCTTGGGGCTTCCCTGGTGGCGCAGTGGTTAAGAATCCGCCTGCCCATGCAAGGGACATGGGTTCGAGTCCTGGTCTGGGAAGATTCCACATGCTGTGGAGCAGCTAAGCCCGTGCGCCACAACTACTGAGCCTGCGCTCTAGAGCCCGCGAGCCACAACTACTGAGCCTGCCTGCCACAACTTCTGAAGCCTGCGTGCCTAGAGGCCGTGCTCCGCAACAAGAGAAGCCACCGCAGTGAGAAGCTGGCGTACCGCAACGAAGAGTAGCCCGCGCTCACCGCAACTAGAGAAAGCCCGCACACAGCAACGAAGACCCAACACAGTCAAAAATAAATTAATTAATTAATTTTTTAAAAACATTGGTAAGCAATAAGGATCTCTTGTGTGGCACAGGGAAATATGCTGTTATTTTTTTTAAAAAGCCTAGTTGATTCTTGCTTTGGAAAATTAAAATCTGTGAGCATCCACATTCTAAACTGCATGTGGAATAAAATTCAGTTTAGAAATGGGGGTACAAGTAAGTGTGCATCCATGTGGACTGAAGTAGAAGGGGCTGTCTTGGGCTAAGGGGATTGATTTGTATTTTTTAAAATAAAGAAACATAATTGAGGAAAAACGAAACAATAGTCATGGGCTAACATAAATTGAAGTGTTGTCAGACTCCATTTTCTACTGTAATAAGGATGAAAACCTGGAGATGGAAATCGCCACAGTATTTTCATGAATTGGAAACCCTTAAATACCAAAATGTTAACTCTATTTAATTTTACTCACCTAATATTCAATTCTCATTATAATCTCCAGTCTCCCGGGAGAGGTTTCCCAAGTATGATTTTGTAAAACAGTTCACAATTCACCAAGATATTCAACACAAAATCCAATCTCAAATTAATGTAAGTGCCTGAAATGAATCACCCATGACAAATGGAGAAATGAATCGAGAAATGAATGATGTTCTCTGACCAAAGAGAGCACGGGTGCTGTTGTCAGCCTCCTGCCCCGGATGGAGGAGCTGCCTATGGTGGAGGATGTGTGGGCACCGCTTCTGTCTGCAAGTGAGGGTGTGCGGGCATCGTTCTGTCTGCAGGTGTGGTTCAACTTGTTGCCAAAGTTCAATCCCTTCGTGACTCCCTGTTAGCATATTTTCTCCTCAAAATAATTGCAATTTGAAGAGTTCTTTACTAGTAGGAAAAATGTCTTATGTTAGAAAAGCCAGTGGGAGCTTCCTAGGGCCATTTAAGGCTATTTTTTAATATTCAAAGTTATACTGTGAATCTCTGGATGAGGGTATTCTAAGAGACAAACTGATATTCAGAAGTTCTGACAATGGTGATTCAGGAGAGGCAGCAGAGTGTGAAGGGATAAGTAGTCTGATTGTAGAATGGAATGCTGCACAGCCATTAAAGATTATGACATAGCAGAATATACAAGAGCATAGAAATACTACGTATGACTGTATCTTTACAAACATGTACATAGAGAAGTACTGAAGCATATGGGTAGCAGGAAGAGAGGGGTCAGGCTTAGGGGTTGTTATAATTAAAGGAAGTCCCTACGGCTGGGAGAGCCCTGTACGGGTGAAGGGGGAGCCATGGGTGTTTGGGAAAAGGCTGTGCTGTGGGAGGGAACAGCAAGCATAGGCCCAGATGTAGGGTGCGCTTTGAGTAGGATACTGATGGACCTATCATGTTATTTTGAAGACCGGGGCTGGTACCAGGAAGTGTGAGTGCAGAGGGCGGCTTTCGGGTGTCACTCAGCTGACAGTCAAGGGCTTATGAGATAAAGACGCGAGACCCAGAAGACAAGCGCCCCCGTGTAGAGGATGTATTTCAGCCTCTGTACCCTCACCTCTCGACATCCCCCTTTTTTCATGGAATGTTAAGCCACAAGGGTGACGAGAAGAAGCCCTGCCTGAACCATCCTGAGTCCTCACACCCTTGGGTCGGAGAGATGAGCGTGCTGTTTCTTGAGAGCCGGCAGACGGAGCCGCGGCTACGAAGTCCAATGAGAAACTGTCGTCCCAACAAGAAGGCGCCAGGCTCTGTCCCCCAGCACACACCAGGGAACCTCAAAAACACGAAGTGAGTGAAGGTGGGGTGAGGTGTATTTCCAACACCACAGCTAGAAAGCAGTCAGGTCAGAAAATCAACAAATGAATTTTGACTTTGTTTCTCCAGGAGTTTGGGCTGCCAGTAAACGGAGATGGCTGAAAATCGGGAAACCACCAAAAACCCAAGAACAGAGAGCGCTTCGGAGCACAAAGGCTGCCTGGTCCCGCTTTGCCACTGCTTCTTCAAGTAGGGACTCAGGCTCTGTTCTCTTCCCCCAAGTGAAGAGTGAAAATATCCTTCCGTAGAGTCCAAAAATGTTCTAAGGAATGAGTTAATTGCTTGAATCTTTGGCCTATTCCTTAACCAGTTTCTGTAGCTGGCGGCACAGAACGCTCTGGCAGGCCTCAGTGAGAAGCTGGATGAGTCCGTGCAGAGCAGGGCTGGAGGCCGTGGGGGGAGTTCACGGATGCCCTGGAAGCCAGTAGTGCAAGACTCACTCCTCCATCGTGAGGCACTGCTTATCATTTGTTTATTGTAAAAGCACATGAAGCACAACAGGAATTCCTTGTGGTTCTAAACTCCCTGTTACTTTTCACTTATCTACAGCGACCATGACTTGTCCTTTTAACAGTGCCAGCCAAGCAGGCTGAAGTGGTTCTAAGTGTGAATAACTGCCATGAAAGCAATTTCAGTGAAAATAAATAAACTGGGTAAAAGAGTATTTATGCAAAAGCAAGATCCTTGCCACAGAAACGGTGAAATTTAAGGAAAAGTCACCACCTAGTGGCTGCCTCTGTTCACACCGTCGCTGAAAACCAAATTGAAGGCTTTGGGAAGACGGCTCTGTTGGCAAGGAAATTATTTTATCTTTTCCGTGGATGAGTCATTTCCAGGCGGCTGAGGGACCCAGGAAGATGTGTCTCTGACTGCACTGAAATCACTTCTCCAAATCACCACTTCCCCAACTACCTGTGATGAAGGACAAATTTTGTTTTTTTCAAGTGTCCAATCCTGATGGGCTGATACTTTTCTAAAATTAAAAAAGGAATTATTTTAAAAGGGCAAAATAAATACGGAAGAGGAATCTTGAATTTTTAATATTAGATTTAAAGAAACGTTTCTGAGTTAGAATGTTATAAAAGCTTCTAAACTTCCGAAACTCAGTTTCTACACTTAATTTCTTCAGTTTCTAATCTCTTAATTTCAGAATGTTAACTTCTAAACTCTCAGGTTTTGAATTTACCTTATTTCGGACCAGAAGCAGCTGCTCACGGAGCACCGTGAGTAGCCCAGAACGGGACACCTCTTTGCAGTGATTTGAACTTGGCAGAGCATGGGGGAGGTTCAAGCTTTAACTCTGTCATGTCAATTTCATGAAAGTTACATAATTATATTTCATATCGTTAGAGACCAGGCCTACTGAATAAGAATAAATTTTGAATTCCAGTTTTATTTCACATAATGATTGATCATGAACAAGCCATTGAATCCTAACCTGGTTTTCCAATTAAGTAAATTTATCTATAACCACTGCATATTGATTTGGGGGCTAAGTCTTTACAAAGCAATGCATGAACTCTGTTGGAATTCACTTAGAAGATTGTAAGGCAATTAATCAGCTCACCAAGTAGTTGATCCGAATCATTTATAATGACAACTAAGACAGCAGGCTCACCTGGTTCACCCTTAACATATATTGTGTTCTCTGAATATTAGGTTTAATGTTCCCCTTATAATATTCTAAGAATTTGAATATTCAAAATGTCTTCTAAATGCCAGAATCTGTTTAAATCATTTATATATAATTTATGTTGAAAAAGAGAAAAATCTAAATGAGATACTTTAATTCAATGGTTAGATTATCTGATACAAATGAATAATAAACACACAACAATGAGCACGATGGTTCATGTGATGGAATTAGTAGGGGAAGTTACATATTTATTCCTAGTGGGAAAAAATGTACTGATTCTGGATAGTTTTCTAAATATGCCCTTCTGTAGTATCACATAATTAACAGCATAACTGTAGTGTGAGAGAATAATTCAGAAGCTTTGGTAAAGGTACTTATTAAGTGGACAATGTCCTGAGAAACGGAAGTGCTGGAAGAAAGGGTGAAAACAATGAACGGTGAACAGCTTTACTCTTTTTATCAGAGTGATAAATAAAATTATTATGAGAACTATTTGTGGGACACTTTGATGAGCGCTTCAGATACGTTATCTCCTTAAATTTTAGCTAAATCCCATGAGATGAATTTCATTATGATCAGCCCCTGTTTCATTTCACAAAGGAGAGTAGTTTTATGTGATGTGAGTTAAAGGGCTAATCATATATCCTGACAAGTCCAGGGTAATCTATTCCTCTGAGCTAATTGAAACAATCTCTAAAATATCAATTTCCAAGTTAAATATTTCCAAGCTAAGAAATCTGTTTATCATTTGTGAAGAAACAACAGATTATAAACTCCTGTGTTCTGTTTTTATGTATTTTAAAGTGACATTTCTTTACTAAGGAGTAGACCCTTTAAGAAATCTGTTTAGAGTAAGATGATTAGAATGACAATTATCATTATAATGGTAGTAATTGGTAATGTCAATTTTAAAGCTTTTACAGTACCATTTATTCAGTTCCTACTATGAAAAAGACGCTATGCTAAGTATTTTATATTTTCTATGAGGTGGGTGATATTGTCTATTACAGAAAATTGAAATTTAAAGAATTTAGGTCATGTGCTGAAGGTCAAATGGCTCTAAGTGGTGGGACAGAGATCTAAATCCAGACGTTTCTAACTACGAAACTGTATTCAATACAACAGCTTCCTCTCAACTTAAAGGATAATCCTCAACAATTTGATGGAAATTATATTTTATGTAGGTTGAAGTCAGATGAAGAACTCTTATGGGAGTAAAGGCCGCGTGATAGAATTGAGGCACAAAGATGCCTCTTTTCTGTCTGAAGGGAAACAGTAGAGAGAAAGTGAGCGACAGAGAAGAAGTGATCTCCTCTGCAAAGCAGAGGCTGTAGAGGTAGGAATTACTCACAGCCCAGGTGGTGTTCTCAGGGATTGGCCAAAACAGCCACTAACAACAGAAAACACTAAGCACTGTCCACATTCTAGAAATGGCACTAGGCACGGGTGACATGAATATAAATTATGCACCACCCCTGCCTTCAAGGAGCCCCCAGACAAATGAATGAATATCATTCTTTCCCGGGAAAATTAATGCAGAAAATCAGAAGCTGTGAGCAGCACACCTTAAATTCATCCAGGAAAGGAACTGGGTAGAAGGCTGAGGCTTTTCTGTTTGATGTTTTCTATTAATCTGTTGGAAAGCATATCGATGGCAATTGTACACATTCTTATTCATTGGTATTACTGAAGTAATATACAGTTCTGAAAAAAATAACCAGTTCAGAAAGGTGTAAAGTGAAAGGAAAATGTTCTCTGATCCCCACATTTCACGTCTACTCCTTTTAGATAACCATTATTCATGGATTTGTATGCTTCCAGACTTTTTTTTACTTTTTTTTTTTTTTTTTAGCGGTACGCGTGCCTCTCACTGTTGTGGCCTCCCCCGTTGCAGAGCACAGGCTCTGGACGTGCAGGCTCAGCGGCCATGGCTCACGGGCCCAGCCACTCCGCGGCATGTGGGATCTTCCCGGACTGGGGCACGAACCCACGTCCCCTGCATCGGCAGGCAGACTCTCAACCACCACGCCACCAGGTAAGCCCTTCCAGACGTTTTTGATTGCTATGAGGTCTGTGTCTGTTCCTATATTTTTATTTTAACCATTTTTATTTTTATAAAGGATCATACTGATGGTTTCTCAGAAAAGTAAAAATAGAATTATCATACAATCCAGCAATTCTACTTCTGGGCACGTATCCCAAAGAATTGAGAGCAGAGACTCAAACAGATATTTGTATACCCATGTTCACAGCAGTGTTATTCACGATAACCAAAGGTGGAAGCAACCCAAGTATCCATGGACAGGGTAGTGGATAAACAAAATAAAGTAAATACAGACAATTATTAGCCTTAAAAAGGAAGGAAATCGTGACATTCTACAACATGGATGAACCCTGAGAACATAATGCTAATTACAATAAGCCAGATGCAGAGGGATGAGTATTGTATGATTTCATTCATATCAGGTACTCAGAGTCATCAAGATCATAGAGACAGAAGTAGATGGTGGGTACCAGAGGCTGGGGGAGGGAGAATCGGGAGTCACTATTTAATGGGGACAGAGTTTCAGTTGGGGGAAGATGAAAAAGTCCTGGAGATGGATGGTGGTGATGGTTACACACAGTGTGCGTGTACTTAATGCCACATAATGTACACTTAAAAGTGGTTAAAATGGTCAATTTTAGGTTATGTATATTTTATCACAATTAAAAGTTAATTTAGGGCTTCCCTGGTGGCACAGAGGTTGAGAGTCCGCCTGTCGATGCAGGGGACACGGGTTTGTGCCCCAGTCCGGGAAGATCCCACATGCCGCAGAGCGGCTGGGCCCGTGAGCCATGGCCGCTGATCCTGCGTGTCTGGAGCCTGTCCTCCGCAATAGGAGAGGCCACAACAGTGAGAGGCCCGCGTACCGCAAAAAAAAAAAAAAAAGTTAATTTAAAAAAGTAAAGATACTTTTCACAAGTTGCAATGTTTACATAACACAGTGGATTGGCCATCTTGTCGTGTGGGCACAGGGAGCCCTGTCCCATTGTTATTGTAGGAGGATATTGAATGGGTTTTCCTGTCTCCTGAGAATCTGTAGGAGAGTGTCTATCCCATGTCAGGGAGACGACACGCACCCCCTCCCCCCCAGCAGGAGCTTGATGGAGATTCCATTAGAGGAACATAAAATAACCCGTTGGAGGACATTTAGGCGTATCTGCATTTACAGCTTCCCTGCACGTATATTTTTCTGCAATCTTTCGTGAACATATGCACGTGGTAAGCTGTGAGAGGTAAAACTGCCACTCTCAGGAACGTGTATTATTTTACCATTTGAGTAACATGCCAAGTACTGCTCTAAAATATTCTTAGCAATTGATATTCCCACCAAATTATGTGGGAGTAATTACTCGAGACAGCAACCGTTTTCAAACCTTAAATCTTTGCCAACTGGATTGGTTAAAAATGGTTTCACGTTTTAATTTTCTTAGTTCTGAGTCTGAGGGTCTTTCTTTTTTGTTGGTCATTTGTAATTCTGTTTTTGAACCAACTCTCCTAATTTTTTGATTGGCATTTTTCTAAGAGATTTGTAAGAATTGTTTGTATACTAAGGTCTTTTTCTGTCATGAGATTTGTAAATTTTTTTTATGGTTTGTTGGTCTTTTCTTTGTAATGATACTTTTGTTGCACACATATTTGAGAATTTTTACTGACAAATATACCAGTTTTTTTCTTTATGGATTCTAGATTTTTATACCATACTTATAAATAATTCCTAAATTATGTTTTACATTTACTCATCTTTTATGTTTTTATGAGCCCATTTTATATTAAATGCATTGATCTATCTGGAATCTCTTTTGGTGTAAAGAATGGGTCAGTATTGAACTGATTTATCTCAACTTCGTTTCTTAAACAATCTTTTCCTCAATGATTTAAAATGCTTCCTTTATCGTATATGAAATTTCGTATGTTCTGGGTCTGTTTCTGGACACAGTAATCTGGGTCCCTGAGATCAATCTGTCTTTCCCTTCTTGAGCAGTAGCCATCTATGCTGGTTTTCTAGGGTCGCAGGGGGACAAATACAACACCCTGGGGTCTTAAACAACAGTCATTCATTGTGTCTCAGTCCTGGAGGCTGGAAGTTCGAGATCAAGGTGTCGGCAGGGCTGGATTCTCTGGAGGCCTCTCTTCTTGGCCTGTAGACGCTTTCTCCCTGTGTCCTCACATGGTCGTCCCTCTGTGTGTGTCTGTGTTTTCATCTTTTGAGGGTACCAGTCAACTTGGATTAGGTCCCACTCACCCTAAACAATTTTATGTTAATCACCTCATTAAAGACCCCATCTCTAAGCACAGTTACATACTGAGGTCCCGGGGGGTCAGGGCTTTACAATATGCATGGGCTGGGGGGACACAATTCAGCTTCTAACAGCATCTCATAACCATAGACGAAAGATGGGTCCAGCAGAAGCTAAAATCAGTTAGAATATAAATTCCTGTCTGTTTAATCCGTGGTGACTTGGGTCATTTTCCACTTTCAAAGCACTACTAAATGATCACAAATAGATAGTCCAACTTTTAGTTTCCCTAGAAATACATTAGACAAGAACACAAGGGTAGCAATGGGCCCATGAGTCACAGCAGACAGAATCGGCTTCCAGCTTATCTCTTAGGACCAGATTCCCCCCCTGCACACCATACACTTGCGGGGAAGCAGCACAGTGGAGAAGGACGTGCCGAAATCCCTCAGCAGCCTGTGCTTTGCCTCTGACCAACTTCTTTCTGCTCCAGTCACTGAACCTTAGTTCTCTCTCTCCTTGGACGTGGATTTCACATTGGAATGTAGTACTTCCCAACTTTGTATTTTCAAACTCAGGTGCCCTTAAGACCCTCACATTAGAAATAAGACCAGTTCTGCTCTTCCCACTCTGGGAATATTATCAGTATTCCCCAAATTTGATATTATTTAATATTTGATAATTATCAGTTCCCCAATTGATAATATAGATAACATTATCAATATTATTGATACAAAAGTAATTTTAATGATTAGTACATTAAGAGATCTGTTGAAATCAATCTATTTGAATGATGATATGGTCTCTGAGTTTAAAACAGGACCAATTGTGAATTAATTAAAAACAGCTTTTCCCCCATTGAGCTTTTTATTGTATAATTATGCTGTTGCCTCTGGCTTGTTTCCAGTAAAAAGCCATCTCACTAATGAATATTTATTTCACTGCCACAAACAATAATACATTAAAATGTTGTATAAATGCTATCATGCGTATTCTTTTCCATCCTCCAACCTGCAATAGTACTCATCTATTCTTTCTCTAACAGATATTTGTGTCAAAGCTCCAAAAAGTGATGTGTGAAAATTCAATTACAATATATTTTTTTCTGTTTCTGGTGTGTTAAAGTTCCCCCTTCATACAAGTAAGCTAGAATATTGTAGAATGTTTTGCTGAGAAAAACAACAATTTTGGAATAAACTTCACATTTGTTTCATGAAATAATGATTTTGACCAGTAAATAGTCAGGAAAGAAGCTCCGGGGAAAAACAAAAAAGAGTGAATGGATATCAACAGACTGCCTCTTTTTAGGAATAGAAACCCAACAATTTTGTTCTCACATATCAACAACAGATTAGTAAGACATTAATTTTTACAACTAAATATTTTTTTAAAGACTTCTGGCATTTCATAATATAGGAGGTGATTTATTTTAACATTGTAGTAGGTAGCATAATGGCCCCAAAACATGCCACTTCCCAATCCCTGGAACCTGTGAGTCTGTTGTGATTTGTGGCAAAGGGGAATTAAGGTTGCCAATCAGATGACCTTAAAATAAGGAGATTATTTTGGATTGTCTGGGTGGGCCCAGTGTAATTACAAGGGTCTTTAGATAGGGAAAAGGGAGGCAGAAGCATCAGATCCAGAGAAATGGCATCGGAAGAAAGACTTGGACCAGCCATTGCTGCCTTTGAAGTTGAAAAGAAGGTGCCATGAGTCAAGGAATGTGGGCATCCTCTAGAAGCTGGAACAGACTAGAAAAAGGATTCTCCCCAAAGCCTCCAGAAGAAACACGCCCCTGCTGACACCTTGATTTTAGCCCAGCTAGACCAAAGGTCCCATAAAAGTAGGGGCCGTGTCTTTAATCTCTGCCTGAAGAGGTAATTTGTAAAAATTTACCCAAAATTTAGCAGCAGAAAAGTATGCAGCCTGTCCTAGGAGCCCCAAAAAATTTATCCAACAAGAGAGTGATTATGAACACATTGTACTCCTACCTTGGAAAGCGATTACAAAATTATTATAAAGTGTTACAAGTATTGTAAAATGATTTATCACATAAAGCAAGTAATTCATGACCGTGGAGCAGATAAAAGGTCAGACATGGAGCCTTGAACTGGATGGTTCTGTGTTGTAACCACCTGAGTAAACCGTGGTTTAGTTTTACAAGTTACCGAATCGTTCATAAGGAAAGAGTAGCTTTTGAGTTGCTGTTAAAAACATCTGAAACATATAAAATGATTAAAATTTGAGTAATGGCTACCGTTAGAAAAGAAACATTTGAAGAGAATAAATGTTGTCTTTGGAAGTTTCTAGGTTATATTTTTTTCCCTCTTCACTTTCTCATTTCCACCTGGCGATGAACCCTTTGCCCATATCCTTTGACATTCTTTCTGTATCCCCTGTCAGTCATGTTCCTTACACATGGTCAAGAAAAGTCATTCACTCTCAGTGTGATTTTAAGAAAATGGGTATTGCATTTCAAACATTTTGCTGAATTTGGAACATAATTTTCTCCCACTGCGGTATTTCAGGCATCAGTGCATGCATGCTGAGGACGATGGGGTGGGAGGGAAGGTCCTTCCTCTGCCTCGACTCCAACTTAAAATTGTACCATGAGTCAGGGGGCCAACCTAATGACTCATTCTGTGGGCATTTTAATCTTCGGGATTTTTCTATTACAGGGAGCAGAAACAAAATTCAAACTACATGTATTAAAAGCATAAGTGAGAAAAGTAAAACTTTTAAGCCCTTAGAAGAAGTATAATATCATTGTGGCCTTGAGGTATGTACCAAGTGATTTGAAGTAGCAATTCCACTTTTTTCCCATGTAATTTACAAGATTTATTGAATCTGTTCTCCAGTGCCCTAGGTGTCTATTCCTGGCTTTTTCTAGATTCTTTCAGCCTCTTTGCCTCTCTCTCCCTCTGTGTTAATACACACTATCTTATTTGCTATAGCTTTGTAGAATTAATAAGTCTAAAAGTCCTTAATAAGACTCTTTAAAATTCCTGCTAAAATAAGTTTCCCACACTGTGCTTCAAAATTGCTTTGCCTGTTCTTTAGTCTTTTCTCCTTCATCTCTGTCTTAGGATCACCTTGTGCTCCTAACCTGTTGGGATTTTTATTAGAATTGCATTGCATTTTTGGAGGGGAATGACATCCTTATCATACTGAGCTTCCTGTCCATGGAAACAGAACCCCTTGCCCTTTATTTAGGTCTTTGTTAAATGCCTTTTGCTAAAGTGTTATATTAGCTTCACAATTAAGATCTCCTTTTTGACTCATTCCACTCAAATGCAAGTGTATTTTCCCCACTCAAGTGAGAGCTTCAGCGTGCATCCGGATTTTTTTTTTTTTTACTAATTTGTGCTAGATAGATAGATATAGATGTAGATATAGATATATGAAAGATAATACATATCACTATTTCTACTATCTATGTAGTATTTAATTATATAAATGTGTTACATTTTATTTAAGAAAACCCCTCTTGGTAGACTTGTATGTTGTTCAATATTTGTTGTAGTCAGAAAGTGCTGCAGGGAACATTATTTATACATCATTGTGCCCATGTGAGAATATAGCTGTAGGATAATTTTCATGAAGTGAAATTTCTGGTGAATGAGTACATGCATTTAAAATATGCATAAATGATGCCAAAGTGCTTTCCAAAAGGTAAATATATATAGTATAGCTCCCAGAGCATAAAAATACCTGATCCCTGTAATTTCACAGACCTCACTAGCCTTGAGTTTTATCAAACTGTTACATTTGATAGATAATATCTCATTGTTATTTTAATGTACCTTTTCTTAACCATTAAACCTGGCCTTTTTGTCTCATAGTTATATGTAAATTTGTAAAGTTTTTTTTTTAAGTATTATTATTAAGGATTTTAGCCAAGAGGAATCTCAACAACATCTTAGGTTTTCTAAAACAACTACTTAAAACACCCAAAGTTAAACTAATTTCAGGGGAAGAGGTGATGTGCATCAGAGGTGGACATCAGGGAATGTACCTAGAAGTAGAAATGAAATCAAAATCTGCGAAATTATGTGAATTTCTGAATGGGTCATTTTAAACAGACAAAACAGAAGACTGAAGTCAGTGTGTGACCAACGTCAAAATTAAGACCTAAGATGACAAAACTATAGGACCATAGGGTTGAAAGTCAACTGAGAGAAAATTGGGACCTCTTTCTCTACAGACAATCCCGGTTTTACAAGCTCAACAGAAAGATGAAATGCCTTATGCAAACTTATCGGTAGAAATATTCAGTGGTTGCAAACAGGTGACACAGAATAAACATTTATTGAGTGAAAAAAATAAAAGAGTGCTAGGATTGCAGTTTGGGTTTTAGTCTGAGGCTGTTTCCCCTTATTTCATGTTATCAGCACTGAGTCTGTTAACATTTTATACCTTTCCTTCATGCCAACTTTGGAGACACTTACTTTGCATTTCCAGCAGTCATCACTTGACTGCTGTTTATGAAGAATTCAGAAATAAGGGATTTGCAAAAGCATGCATTTTATCGATGACATGAAATCCTGAAAACAACATATTCAGTTAAACTACTTCATATTTTTCTTCTGGAGGTAAAAGAACCTTGACATCTTGGTATTAGTTTGCTAGGGATTTGTAACAAAGTACCACAAACTGGGTGGCTTAGCACAGCAGAAATTTACTGTCTCATCATTCCGGAGTCCAGAATTTGGAGATCAAGGTATTGGCAGATTGGTTCATTTTGAGGCTGTGAGGGAGAATCTGTTCATAGCTCTCCCCCAGCTTCTGGTAATCCTTAGGTACCTTGGCTTGCAGAAGCATCACCTCAATCTTTGCCTTCATCTTCACATGGTCTTTTCCTGTGTGTGTCAAGGTGCCTAACTATTCCCTTTTAAAAGGACACCAGTCATATTGGATTATCATTTTAACTTGTTTACCTCAGTACAAACCCTGTTTCTGAATGAGGCCACATTCTGAGGTTCTGGGGGTTAGGACTTCAACATATCTTTTTGGGGAGACACAATTCTACACATGACACTCCGATATTTGCTTGATTGCCTTTCTATGTCCCAGGCACAGTCTATTCTGAGAATGCTCACTTGCTAATCTTACTAACACAACGTTTCATTATAACATAGGATTTTTTTTGGTAACAAGATATTGCATAGACAATTTTTTTTTCATAGACAATTTTTGATGTTTCTTTTCTACCTTGCAAAGATTTGTGTTAATGTAAATTGAGATTACATATGAATGTTAATATTATGTTGGTGCTGCTAAACATAATTATGTATAAATTCTTAGTGTGTATGTGTGGGTCAGCCATCAGTGAGGTTTATCCTGTGGAAACATTCTACTAAGTGGCAATTAGTGGATTTATGTAGCATTTATTCTTCAGAGATCAAAATTCTAGAACCTTCCAGTGCCTCACTTTCCTGCATAATCACAGCAGGGTTAATAACACCCAACTGTCTCCCCAAAGATCACAGAGATGTTGTGGGTCTAACATTTATTACCCAAATTCTCATCAGAGGAAAGGTATTTACACGGAGTATGTTTGTGTCCGTACCTTCTCATCATTACCCTTGTTTGTCCTGGTTCAGCTGGATTCTCCGCTGAATAAGTGGTTAACTACAGACTCCTCTGCATCGTGGAGAGGTTTTTGTAGACTTTGGTGACTTTTCCTTGCCTTATTACCCTTTACGTTGCTGTCAAAGCGTTTCGTGTTCAAATCAATTGCACCTGTCTACTTAGTGTTCTTTCTTTAGAACCTGGAGGAAAGGTCAGGGAGATATGAGTCCCTTTGAAGTCCCGGGATGGGGGAGGGGATGGGTGGGATGCGGAAGTCCAGAGAATGGAGGAAACAAAAGCTCTGAGGTCAGACTCGGGTCCTGCATTCTTCCAAGTCCCTCCCATACCATGCCCAGGTGTGTTTAATCCCAAATGCCCTTGACAGCCCACAGCCGTCTGCCGGCCCACCCACTCATGCTCTGCCCTCCTGGAGCCACTCCCTTAGGTTCGAGTAGGCCACGTGTGTAGTCCCCCCAGGCACGAAATGCCAGTGGGGAGCTGCCCTGCAGTTTGCTGTGGGTATTCTGGTTGGGACCGTTCGTAAGTAAGAGCATGACATCGTGGAATCGTGGCCGTGCAAAGCAGGTGATGCAGTCCTCTAACCTTATCCACGAAGCTCCACAGCCCGGGGCTAGGGCACCCGAAAGGAGCCTGAAGCTGGACGCCCTTCTCACTTCACCGCCCGAGACCTGCTAACGGACGCCTGAGTACGCACAACCTCCATTCCAGAAACCAGCGCCTACCTGTGGCCAGAGGACCACGCAATTCACCTGGCTCAGCGTAAGTCCGCCCCTCCCCTGCGCAGGCTCGGCCCCTCCCTACGCCTGCCCATGGCTCTCAGCCCCGCCTCTCCGTCGCCTCGCCCTCCCCGCCCTCGAGTCCCGCCCCGCCGTAGCGGGGCCCGCCCCCTTCCTCGCCAGCCTATTGAAGGAGCCGTCGCCTTGCGCACTGACCAATACGGTGGAGGCCGGCTCGTCCCGCCCCGCGCCGTGCGTCGGGTTAAGTGGGGTCACGGCCGGCGGTGCGCCGGTCACAAGCCATGTGGCGCAGCGGGTGCAGAGCTGGGGTTTCGCTGCGGAGGCTGAACGGCCGGTGAGAGGCGGCGGGGGGGAAGAAAGGGGGAAGTTTATGGGGAGCGAGGAAGCGGAAGGGAAAGTGAAGCGGGGAGGGAAGGTGGGCGGCGAGGGCGCCGGGAGCCCGGCGGGCAGGTGGGTGCTGGAGGCCTCGGGGTCTCTCTCCGGTCAGGGGTGCCGTACCTCACCTCCTTGTTCTGGGGCTCCCGGGGCCCCTCCGCCTCGGGGCTCTGGGACCCCTCTGCTGCGGCCTCCTGCACCCCCGGCCCCCTCGTCTGGTGGCTCGTGCACCCCGGGGCCCCTCGCCCGGGACCTCGCTCCGAGAGCCCGTCGGGATGGCAGAGCATCCCCTCCAGTGGCCTCCTCCTGAGGAAGGGAGTTCCTGTCCAGTTACCAGGGTTGGGATGCTGCAGCCAGGAAAGACTGGGGTACAGCCGTGGAGGACCCGGCCTGACCCCTCTCACTCCGGGCCTCGCAGAGCGGTGGCCCTGCGTGCAGGCTGTCGTTGGTGTGGATTTTAATGCAAGAATAAAAGTAGGCGGCAGTTAGGGGTCTCATTAGGCGTTAGCTCCATTCCCCTGTGTGTAGTTGTGGGCAGGGAGGCCTCAGGCTCCGCACCTGCGCTTACTTAACCTGCGGCCTTGATGAGAGTGGCGCCTCCGGGAGTGGAGGAGCATTGTGTTTAATGAGAAGGTTTATGGTAATAGAGTGTGTTTAGCTGCAAACCATGAATAAGTATCATGCCTTTTGAGTTTGTAAAATAGGACAATATTTTACTTTTTAAACAAAGATGAATTGTTTAGTTTCATGCTAATTCACAGAATCTTGTTGAGTTTGTAAAATATTGCAACATTTTACGGTTTAAAGCAAGATGAGTTGTTTAGTGTCACGTTAATTCACAGAATCTTGTTGAGTTTGTGGTGGAGTTTAGCTGCTGTTAGCCCAGGGGAGGGAGCAGGGGGGTGTCTGTTGTTGGGCTGCCCTTATTGGTGTTTTGGGTTAAAATCCTCTATCTCATAATTCTAAGAGTGGCTAAATCGGGGAGGGAAATGTTGGTTGTTAATAGAACATCCCCGTACTATTGCCTGATATTGAATGAGTCAGTGTATTGTGTGCTTATCTTATATAAAAGAAATATTTTGGGGATACATCATTAATGTAGAAAACACTATAAAACGTATAATGCAGGTGAGACAAAAATTATTTAAAAATAAGCTGTGTCACCATTACCCAGTTTAAGATTGCTCCTTACCCATCATACGTCATAATTCTCCTCCCTTTTAAATGAAATTGCCCTTCTGGTTTACAGAAATAACCTCCTTATTTTTCTTTGTGTTTTTACCATCCATCAATACTCCCACGCTACAGCGTTACCTGATTGAACAGTACCTGTTTAGACTAATATTGTGTCTGTCCTTTGCAATTTTTTTTGGTTTAGCATCATGTGCCCACATCTTTGATACATGTAGTTGTAGTCCATTAATTCTTAGGACTAAGTTATCAACTAAATAGTCCACAATTTATGTGTTCTCTGTTGCTGGACATCTGGGCCGCTGGGGTTTGGGGCTCTTGGGAATGGTGTATGTGGTGTGTGTGTGTGTGTGTGTGTGTGTGTGTGCGCGCGCGCGCGTACGGGCACGCGCGCCAGGGCATGAGCGCAGGTCTCCAGGGCACATACATCCAGGGGAATGAACTGCTAATCTGAATAAGGCCAGTGCTCTTCCGCATTCTCCACTCAGTGTGCACACCCAGTGGCTGTGTGTGACTCCCTGGTAATAACTAGACTTCTTGGTTTTCACCCATTTGGTAGGTACGTAATGGGACTTTATTGTAGACTCAGTTTATTGGGATACTGTGATTTTGACATGAGTTGTTTTTTACACAAGGGAAATGGGTGTTATAATTGTATTATAGTTATTTATGGACATGTACAAATAAAAGGTTTTCAACATTTATTTATTAGTTGATGTTGCATGAGTTGAGATAAAAGTGAAAGAACTTTAATGGAAATTTCCTGGAATGTGTTTAGAAGATGCAGGTTTTCATTTTTCTTTGAATTCTTTATCCCATGACAGCGTTTTCATTATGTTGCTGAATTATGTTAGCCAGTCTCCCTGCAAATTATGTAACTTTGATTATTTTCCTTAAACATAGCAGCGCCAGCCTCGGAGCATGGAGGTGGGCGAGCACCACGGCCTGTGAGAGGGCGCTGCTGCGGTACCAGATCGGAGAGAAGATCCACGGCTTCACTGTCAGCCAGGTAGGCCCTGTGTGCTCTTCCTGTGTCAGGTCCCAGAGCAGAGACCGTAGGGGTTTTCATCTTTGTCCCCAGGACCTGGCTTCCTCCTGTTTCACAGCAGGTGCTCAAAGGAGCGGAGTTTTGCAAATGAAGGGATTTTCTGACTCTTAAATGAGTACAAATCCCTAACGCCTTCCCTGAACCCCTAGACGCCTCACATCTTTTCAGAGCTCAGAAAGTAAATGAACTCATTTTTGTTTCTGCATCAGTCGTGACCGGTAATGAAGACTGAAGGCCCCACATCTATTCAGGTCAAGTTTCACCATCGGCTGAGTTTGCTCCAAACTTGGGCAAAATCTTTCTGTTTTTGAGCCGTTTGGGTTTCAGGATTATAGAAAAGAGATTGTGGGCCTATAGGTACTTAAGTTTATGTAAAAATGGATTTTATTTTGTTATTGCTTTGTTTGGCTTAAACTTTCACATTGTTTTTTTCTTTAATGCTATACTTGAAAACAGTGCACATCATATAATTGACTGGTTGCTGGTTTCACACTGTGCTTGACACTCTAATGAAAACAAAAGCAAGCAGCTCACAGTCAGAAGGACACGTGTGCAGCTTCAGGACAAGGAACAGCTTGCTGAGGTGCAGAGAGCAAGAGGAAGACGCAGGAGAGGGGGCTGCTGGGCGCTGGGTGGGGACAGGTTTGTAGAGCATGAAAGGAGAGCCGCCATCTGTCTCCAGGAAATGGGAGCGGGCCCAGCACCGGGGCAGGGAGTGTTCAAGGCAGGGTCCAGGAGCTTTGAGCCACTTAGAGGGGTTCATGGCTGTGGGAGAGAGCCCCTAAAGACTCCCGTTTAGGGGCCTTTTGTGAGGCCCCTAAAGACTTCTCAGGGGACTTGGGATTTCTAATACAGTTGTGGTTAATAATGCCTTGTTCAGAGGCTGATTCTTTTCCTGTATGTTTCAAGTTTTGTAGAAACTTACTTATGATAAGCTATCAGAAACTTAGTTTATGATAAGCTGTCATGCTTTTTAGAAACAGTTACTGTGAAAGCTGTTTATGAGGCAGACTGGTTTTAAATTCATTGATCGCATCTTACAAAGTATAGTTGTGAACTCTGAGGTGTAAATGATTTCGAGACAAGTGATTTCATAGGTATAGCTTACGTGGGCATCAGTAGAGCACTTGAAGCACATAGCTTTTGTGGCAGGGCCCCCCAGAGCAGGCTCAGGACATCCGAGTTCTAATCTCTGCCCTGCCAGTAAGTTGTCAGCGAAGACAAGTCACTCTCACGGCTGTGTGGTGGTTACGATGACGCAGTGCTGCAGTTGAAGGAGAGGGGCCTTGACACAGTTGCGTTAGTACCAAGGACAGTGGAAGTTACGGAAGCACGCCTGCACACACAACCTCCACCGGGGGTGAGAACAGGTTTGCCTCTGTGGGGAGTGATCTGTACCCTCATGGACCCTCCCACTAGGAACAAGTAACTGGTGATAGCCCCAGCTCACCGCCAGGAACTCAAACCAGTAGAAGCAAAGTTTAGTCCCAAGAGCATTCTTCAGCTGCCCCAGGCTCAGGTCCGTCCCCGTGTTTACCTCCTGGTGGGGCTGTTCTGAGCATCCCCGGAGATGAAGTGTGCAAGAGACACCACAGACATTCCAGGCGAAAGCCTGATCTCCTTCGGGGCAGCCTGGTGTGACGAAAGGGGTCTCAATGCAGGCTCTGTGGTCTTAGCAAACTGTCTCATCACCCTGATGGGGTGGGAATGCTTGCTTCCCAGCGTTAACTGTGGCGTAGTCAGGAATTCCCTAGCCAACAGTGAGCATTGAGGAGAGAAGGTGTGCCTTGTACTCAGCCCCGGGTCCTGTCTTCCTCGTCTGTGGGCTCTGGACATGGTGGTTCCTGCCAGTACTGCCTTAGCCTCAGGCAGGTGAGCTGGTCCTGCAGCCATGGGTGCACTGTCACCGTCCTGGATGCCTTCCCAGCCGAGTTGAGTTCTTCCTGTTTTCCTTGTTGGTTCAGGTAACATCTGTTCCTGAGCTGTCCCTGACCGCCGTGAAACTCAGCCATGACAGCACGGGAGCACAGCACTTGCACCTGGCCAGAGAGGACAGAAATAACCTGTTCAGGTGTGTGCTGCGTCCTGAGGTCACGATCTGGATGCTCTGCTTGGAGCATCTACTGCACCTTCAGCAGTTTAACAGGGAGAGTAGAGGAGTTTCCCTCCTCCGCTCCCCACGGCCAGGCGGTGGCTGACCAGGTGTGGACCCTGTCCCCGCAGTGTGCAGTTCCGCACCACCCCCATGGACAGCAGCGGTGCCCCGCACGTCCTGGAGCACACGGTCCTGTGCGGCTCTCAGAGGTACCCCTGCCGGGACCCCTTCTTCAAGATGCTGAACAGGTCGCTGTCTACGTTCATGAACGCCTTCACGGGTGAGACGCGGTCTCGGGACACAGCCCTGCCTTCCCGCAGTTCCTGAGATGGCGGGAGGGGGTGGGGTGTTGGCACTCAGGAGACTGGGGTGGATTTCCCATTCCCTGTCTGGAGGACGTTAGAAGCTTAATCATTTGGGAAAGCCAAATTGTGGTTGATTATAAAACCTGGAGTTTTAGGAAAAAATGTGTCTGAGTTTTGTCTGGAAAAGGTGACAGCCATTTTCTTTGGGAAGTAATGTTAGAAAGCTCGGGCTCTGGAGCTTAGGTTAGCGGTGATGGTGCTGGTGTCTGGGTGGTGACTGCAGGAAGCCGGGCAGTGACAGGCTGGCGACGGGGGCGGCTGGGCACACACAGTGGGCGCTCCGTGGGCCAGGCCGTCCTCTGGGCCCGCGGTGACCCCGGCGCCAGACCTGCCGCCCAGAGTGGGCGCTGCTGCCTCTGTGCCCCTGCCGGGTCAGGCCTGCCGTGAGGCTGAGACGGGGCTGAGGTGGAGGAGTCCTGCGGGAACTACTGCTGTATTTAAAATCGCCCTCTTCATTGTGTCCAGCTAGTGATTACACCCTGTACCCATTTTCCACACAAAACCCCAAGGACTTCCGGAACCTCCTATCCGTGTATTTGGACGCAGCCTTCTTTCCCTGCTTACGGGAACTGGATTTCTGGTATGTTGTGATTGGTTAATTGATCTTTACCTTAGTGATAGAGTCACCGTCCCCATGTAATTGTTTGTTACTCTTTAGGCAGGAAGGATGGCGACTAGAACATGAGGATCCCAATGACCCCCAGACGCCCTTGGTCTTTAAAGGAGTTGTCTTTAACGAAATGAAGGGAGCATTTGTGAGTGTTTTCCTTTTTCACGTTGGGCTAAATTATCTTACCGTATAAAGTGTTGAAGTACAAATAGGCTCAGTAGCTAGTTGGCGTCATGCCACATCACAGTTTTCTCACTATGAGGACTGGAATTAGCGGGCACAGTGCTGTGAGCAGGGACCGCAGGACGGTGAGCTGGTCAGCAGTTCCCAGCTGTGGTGTGGGAGCCACAGTGACCTGTGACCTGTAGGGTGTCAGCCAGGTGAAGACTGCGTTTCTGACGATCCCGAGACCGTGTCTTTTCCACTCTCTCTTGCCCGAGTATATGGTGGGGTTTACAGATCTAATTACATATCAAGTTATTGGTAAAGACCACTGCATAAAGGGAATGTCTCAGTAAGGCGGGTCGCGGGGTTTTTTGGCTCCTGGTGCGTGTAAAAGTTACGTGTACACTTTACTGTAGGTCTTAAAAGTGTGCGGTAGCACCACGCCTGAAAAAACCATACATAGCTTAATTAACATCACTTCATGGCTGAAAGATGCATCGGTGGGCGTCCTCATGTACCACGAGAACAGTTGTCCTTGCGGGATGTTGGTGGGTGTGCTCCCAGGATGTGGCTCATTTGTTGAATTACACGAACAGTGCCTGCGTTGGTCTTCACGTACACGTGTACTTTTACTTGAAGACAGATAACGAGAGGATGTTCTCGCAGCACGTTCAGAGCCACCTGCTTCCCGACCACACATACTCAGTGGTCTCCGGAGGGGACCCCTTGTGCATCCCGGACCTCACGTGGGAGCAGCTCAGACAGTTCCACGCCACACACTACCACCCCAGCAACGCCAGGTGACTGCCTTGTGAAGCTCAGTGCCAGGTGTTTGCTTTCCTTGCACCGTCATGCTTTTCTCCAGTTCGGCTTGGAAAGGTTTGCTTAATAATGTGTGCGTTTAGACACTCCTTCGGGTCTGCAGCGGTAACTCTCACACGCCCAGCAAGGTGAGGGCCTGGCCTGCCCGCCTGCCTCCTCTGCAGCTCAGCTTTGTGCTGAGGGGGTGACAGGGGAGGCTGGCAGGTCCTCCTTGCAGGCTGACACGGGCCCTGGAGAGGTGCCCCCAAAGTGGCAGCTGCATCAGTAAACCTCAGAGATTTACTTCCTATTAGATTGCTTGTGTAAGATACTGTTAATAATAAAATGCTAATAGCCGTGTTTGCAAATACATTAAGCGTTCATGTAAAGTCATACTTGCAAGATTATTTTAAGTGCAAAATTTTAAAATTTCAATTATGAAAAGTCTAAAGCATCCAGGAGAGTGTAAAGAGTAGAACAACGAACTCTACACTTACCGCGTAGCTTCATCCTTTGGACGTGTACATAGGTATATGTAGATACATGCAGATATGTTCGAGGATGTTCTTTTACATAAGATAATAGCATTTTCAGGTTAAACAAAATAAAAAATAATTGATTAAAACTGATTAAAACCACCTATACCTCAGCCCAAATTGATTTTCCAGTTGTCCCTGAAATGTTTGATCAGATGGGGCCCACAAACTGCCTTTCCCTGCCGTGTCTCCTAAGCACCCTTTCTAGTGGGACAATGCCCCCTCATTCTCATGGACCAGTTGAAGACGTTAGGCCAGGCCCCCTCTTGACTTTCTCGCCTTCTGGGGTGTCTCGCCGCTTCTCTGGTATTGGCGGACATGCTTATGTGTTTCCTGAGAGCTGGACGTGAGTCCAGAGACTGCCTGCACCCTCTTAGGTGATGCCTGCATGCCTGCGGCACCCAGCGGGGATGCCAGGGCTGGTGGGATGGTGATGGCGACCTCGCTCCACTGAAAGCCCGCTCCTCCTGCGGACCCAGGCCGTCTGCTGGGGTGGCGTGCTGGCCCCAAGAATATTCACAGTCCTCACGGCCTAGGGCCTAGGAGCGGCTCTCATGTTCAGTGATAATTGTTGCCTGGAGCAGTTCCTGTGATAGGATTTGCAAATTTTCTAAAGAATTCTGTAATTTCTTCTATATTTATTGGCTGGGTTTCTGTAAAGAAGAATTTACCCTGAGAAGTACTGTTCTCCCGGGAAAGGCGGTGGGTGGGCAGTGGGAGTGAGGTTTCCCTTGGCTGTCCAGTTTTGGGGGCTGGCACTCCTCCAGTGACGACAGAAAGGACTTTTTTTTAGTCTTGTTTGAATTATTTCATTTTTTTAAATATCATTACAACCTCATGGAAACGTTTTCATATATGTGTATATTTAAGGTGTGATCAAGTGAAATTAAAATAAAAATTTTTAATGCTCAAATTTGCCCCACTGTGGCCTAAGAAAGTTCCTTGACAGTCATCCTGTCTTTCTGAAGGTCTTTAGTCTTCAGTAACTTCACTGGTTTCTGCCCCAGCCCCAAATCCAGGCTCATCCTGCCCCCAGTCCATAGCTGGCCTTTTCTCCAGGGAGTTCTGGAGCTAAATGCAGACGGGCATATAGAGACTGTGTTTAGATGGCACCAGGGGTGCTTGTTGCCCTGGATTATCACATTCTAAATTCCGAGTGGGAGATGTGACAGGATCTTTAGGATGCTACTTCCCTAGCCCTTAAGCGTAGCTCACACAGCTTGGCATGCGAACTCTTAGTTGCGGCATGCATGTGGGGATCTAGTTCCCTGACCAGGGATCGAACCCAGGCCCCCCGCATTGGGAGCATGGAGTCTTATCCACTGTGCCACCAGGGAAGTCCCTCACACAGCATTCTGTTACAAAGATGAAGTCTGTCATTGTCTTCTTTATCCCGGATGAATAATATGTTGTCTTAAAAACATGTGTGACCTGAAACTTGTAGCCTAAATTTGAAGTTTGTGAATTCAATTGTGTTTGGTAGTCTTAGGTGGATTATTGTGTTACTGTAGCTAAGGTCTTAAGTTTTTTAATGTGCAACTTATTTGGTTTTTGAAACACCTTTAATAGTAGATTCAAAATGAAGAGCAATTTTTGCCAGACTACATTTAATTAATACCTTTTGTACAGTTTGTGTTTTGTTTGAACCATATCTTGTAAACAGAGCAAAAGCCTCTTCAGTGTTTGTGGTTAAATTAAGTGGAAAAAGGTGTTCCTGTGTGAAGTTCACTTCAGCCTAGAAACTGGCTTGTTATCGGCTGTCATGTCCTGCACACCACACCCTCCAGTTCACACAAAGCCGTCTGTGTTGATTTCTAATCTTTTAACCTAAAATAAACTAAGGTATTCTCTCAAAATTTCAGGTTCTTCACTTATGGTAATTTTCCGCTAGAACAGCATCTGAAACAAATTCATGAAGAAGCACTGAGTAAATTTCAGAGAATCAAGCCACATACCACAGTGCCAGCCCAGAAGCCTTGGGATAAGCCTGTAAGTGCCGGGTCCAGAGTATAAGTGTCACCAGCCCTGTCAAATACGTGCTACGGAGGCACGGGCATATGTTAATAGGGTTTTCAGATGCCGTGGACTGTGCTGTGTACGTAACAGCTTCTCAAGCCTGAAGAGCAGTTACTTGTTTGGGAGGAAAGTTAATCTAGTGAAAAGTATCCTGTGGACCGTTTTATACATCAGGTAACCTGTGCTTGGTTGAACCCCTTCACACACGCTCTGTCCTCTTCCAGAGGGAGTTCCAGATCACGTGTGCCCCGGACTCGCTGGCCGCGGGCTCCTCAGAGCAGACGACCATCAGTGTCAGCTTCCTCCTGCCAGAGTGAGTGTGCGTGGAGCTCACGCTCCCGACCCAGTGGGGACAGGGTAGCTGGGAGGTCGGGGGCGGGGGACGCTCCACTTGGGCGTAAGTGAGTGGACAGTAAGAATTCAGGAGTCCAGCAGTGTTAGCTGTGGGGTGTTTTTAACAACGTCTGGGATGGTTTGGGTTTAGCGTTGGGGGTTGGGGATGCCGCTGTGTGTGAGAAGAGCACTGTGAACTGTGGCCTTGAAAGAACATTTGTTCACACGAGACTAATCCCAGAGGCCTGGGCCCGCAGGGCGTGTGGGCAGGAAGGGGTCCTGCCGCGCTGTCGGTGTCTGCCCTCTGCAGCTGCACAGCCTGACCGAATGGCCCCGTTTCCTGTGTGTCTCTCATCTGCGTGTGGGCGGTGTGGTTATACTGAAACAGTGCACGTCAGAGTGCTGGGCACCCTGTTGTGTGATAGCATGCGATGTGCAGCTCTGTTAGCCTCAGGGTTTGGGAGCCCCAGAATTCCAGCATATGAGAGCTTTGAATATCAAAAAATACTCTCTTTACCCGTGTAACTGTTAAAATACAAGCTGAAATGCAAGAATTTCTAGTAGAATTTCAGTTTTGGGGGGAAATAAGTGTCAATTTAGTAGTGATTTTAATAATTTTGAAAACATTTATAAGGGCCAACCGTTTCCCTTTTTTTCTCCCCCCTCCCGTTTTTATAAATGAAGCATCACTGACACATTTGAAGCCTTCACGTTGAGCCTTCTGTCTTCACTCTTGATCAGTGGCCCCAACTCCCCCTTCTACAAAGCCCTCATTGAATCTGGACTCGGCACAGACTTTTCCCCTGACGTTGGGTACGTTTTATTATCAGATCAGATCATTAGTCCACGATAGGGGCAATTTTGACATTTCACAATGTCTGGACACATTTTAGGTTGTCAAAACTGGCAGCTCATGGGCGGGGGTCAGGGGTGTAGATGCTCCACATTCCATAGTCACAGGACGGCCGTCTTCCCGCCCCAGCTATGGTTCCAGGACAAGCTGTTTGTGTCCCATGCAGGGGACATTTGGCAAAAAAAAAAACCAAACAAAACCCAACAAGGTAGCTCTTCCAAGATCTCAGAATGGCATACTGCTGCCTGTTTTAAAAATCAGGCCATTAAATATTCTTTGAAATCTTAAGATTTTATTAAAACTCTCTAGATTTATTCTGCCTTAAATCTAAAATTTAAATTGTGGTGATTTTTAGAAATGTTAAAAGGACATGAATGTAAATGTGACTAGTTGTATCTGAGCAGCAAATACCTGAGGACGCTGCTTTACTGACTTTCTCATGGGGGAGTCCTTGCCTGTGTCCTGTAGAGGATTTGATCTCAGTAAAGCATCTTATAAACGAGTGATGGAGGCTGTACAGATTCTAACGCATTACCTGCTTTTGTATCCCAGGTACAATGGCTGCACACGGGAGGCCTACTTCAGCGTGGGCCTGCAGGGTATCGCAGAGAAGGACATTCAGACAGTCCAGGACCTCGTGGATAGGACACTGGATGACATCATCGAGTACGTGAGGTGTCTGTGGGGCTGGGCTGGAGTGTCCCCTCCTGAGTGTAGGGGGCACTTTACGTCACAGAACACATACTCCTTCATGGGAGCTGCCTTGTTCAGGAACATGGATTTCTTCTCAACATCTGAGTTCTTGGTGTTTCTATAGGAAAGGATTTGAAGATGATCGAATCGAAGCCTTACTTCATAAAATTGAGATACAGATGAAGCACCAGTCTGTCAGCTTTGGACTCGCCCTGACGTCTGTGTGTATTGCTCAAGCGCCTCATTTCTCTTTATAATTAGTGGTTCTCGAAAATACAGGTTGTTATTCACAGCACCTTTCATTTGAACCTTGAAAGTTAACGGTGTTTCAGATCGGATATAAAATTACTGTTAATTTTAATAATACGTTGCTTGTCTTTTTACTAGCTTACTTCATTAGCTTTCCGATGTCTTATTTTTTAATAGATTTATGCAGAGTGCTTTAAACGGATAGGGATTTATGATAACTATTAGTAATTATATTTTCCAAAAAGTAATTTTTGAACCTGTGCTTTTTAATTTGTTAGGAAAAAAAACTCACATAAAATGAGTTTAGTTTTCCTTTTTCTAGCCAGAGAACGACTTAATTTTTGTCATGAACAGTCATCTGTGGTATTTTTAAATATAGAAACTGAGTCTTAATGAAAAGGCAGGCTTGGATGTTGGCTGAACCGACGCAGAGTTCACAGGTAACGTGCCGCATGTTGTGACCCCCCCATTGCAGTACATAGCTTCCTGCTGGAATCACGATGGGGACCCCGTGGAGCTCCTCAAGCTCGGGAGTCAGGTGGCCCAGTTCCGGAAGTGCCTGGAGGAAAATCCAAAATTTTTGCAAGAAAAAGTAAAACAGTATTTTAAAGTAAGAAACTTGGAGGATTTATATCTGTAGTTTTGAAGTGGAGTTTTATAACAATGAAGGGAACATTAGGAATATAATCTACATTGTGTAAGTCCATTTCTGCTAATAGACAGGTGACATAATTTCTTACTAATTAAAATTGTAAATAGTCATATTAGTTTTAAAAATTCAATTTTCCAGATTCTTAGGCAGGTTGGTTTGTTTTTTTTTTGTTTTTTTGTTTTTTTTGTTTTTTTTTTGGCAGGTTGGTTTTTGTATGAATATGGCATGTGTTTTTTTACGTATGAATGTGTGTAGGTATGTGTATAACAAAACATCTGCCTGTGTTTTTGTCGTGTTTTGGTAATAGGATATATAGAATACGAGAAGAGTCGCCTAAATGTGTAAATGTTCTGGTTGTTTTTACCAAGGCGTCTTCTGGTGCTCGCTTGTTTGTCTCCACAGATTTGTGGGCTTTTGTGCTTGGTGTGTGTTCCTTGGTGGATGGTCATTAATAGGACAGGAAGTCATCTACCTCCCTTTCCCCGGGGGTCGGGGGGTGGGGGGACGACACCGTCCTGCCATGAGTGGGAGCGGCGTTCCTGTGCACCAGCACTTGGGACCATTCAGCCAGCAGTCTCTCTTGAGTTACGAGTTACTTTGCATGAAGTGCTTGTCGTGCTGTAATTCTCCCACTCTGTAGTGTCACAGGTGAACCTTTTGCGTGCGTGTGTTTCTAGTGGCTGCGTAAATCGGGCACATTAAGTCACCTAACATTTATTTTCACGTTAGGGCAACATCTGTTTTGTCCTCATAATTTATAAAATACTGAGTGCAGAATTTAGTCCCAGCCTTCGAGAAGTTAACAGTATAATGAAGACTAGGTAAAAATTAAATTACTTTATTCTACGTTATTTTCGATTTAGACTAAAGCCAAAGGTTTATAATATTAAAAAGTGCAAGCGGTTTCTTTGTACAACCAACGTGTAAAGGGAATGTTGAATGTCAACGCGTTTGTGGTTAAGACGTAGTAACCACAGTGGTCATGTCACAGCACCGGCCTGTGTGGAGTACGTGGTCCCCGCAGAGCACATGGACCTCGAGGATTGTGTGTGGACCTCAAGGATTGCGTGTGGCGCACAGGCTTTCCACACACAGCCCTTCGGGGCGAGTTCTGTCGTCGGGGCGAGTTCTGTTGTCGTGACTGTGTGAAACGGGAAAATGGAACTGCTCGAGGCTGGCTCGGTGCTGGACATGATAAAGTCTTGTTTTAATTTGGCTTTTTTGTTGCAGAATAATCAGCATAAGTTGACTTTATCAATGAAACCAGACGACAAGTATTCTGAGAAACAAATGCAGCTGGAAACAGAAAAACTGAAGCAAAAGGTCAACTCTCTTTCCCCGGAAGACAAGCAGCAGATCTATGAAAAAGGTCGGGCCTGGTAATTCCCTTGCCTTCACCCAACCCCACTGTGCTGTTTAGGGATAAGTGTCGTTTCAGCCAACAATCCTCTGTTGGGTGCCTGTGGAGTTCTCTGTTTGGTGCAGTGGGTTCAACCCCAGTAGGATTGACCCTGTTTTTAGAAAATCCACCCTGTGATTCAGCAGGAAAGGCAGGCATACTGGAAAAGAGGTGGCTTTATAAGGTATATTCATTCATGGATTTTACAAATGCCTTTTCTATACCAGGGACTGTAATAGGCCACTAAACGTGTGTTGTGTTGCAGTACATAGTTAACTGCAAACGGGCCCTGTGGACAGTGTGAGCTGTGGGTTCAGGAGAGGCAGGTCTCGGGGGCGACACAGGCCTTGAGCTCCTCATGGAACCCCCCACCCCGGTCCCTGTGGTGCAGGCGCTATGAGCACAGAAACGGGTCTGTGGTATCTTCCAGTGCTAACTTGCACTGCTTGTAAAGCCCGGTGGTCCTACTCCTGAGCGTTTACCCAAGAGAAGTGAAAGCATCGGTCCACACGGAACTTGAGCCAGCCTCATTTCCACCCACGTGGTGTCCACACAGGGAAATACTGTGAAATATCCACACAGTGAAATGCTGCTCAGCCATAAAGGGGACCAAAATACTGATACACTCAATATCCGTGAGTCTCAAAGCACTGTGCTAAGTGAAGTTAGGGGCATAAAGGAACACCTGTGGAACAGGTTCATTTACCTGAAGCCCTAGAAATGGCGATGCTCTAGTGCCAGAGGCTGGTGAGTCCAGGAGCACAGCAGGGATCACCTGCCGGGAACCTTCTGGGGGTGGCAGCACCTTCCGCATCGTGATACCTTTGTCAGAATCCATTGGGTTGTATCTTTAAAGTTGTGAATTTTATCATATGAGACTTTATATTAATGAAGTCTATTTATATATATGCATACACACAGTACACACAAATACATATACACACCCCAACCCCCCCGCTGAAAAAAAAAATAAGTTGGCTGGGATTACATGAATTTATCAGGCTTGTCAGGAGGTGGATTTGACTTTAAGTGAAAAGTAAGTAATTCCATTTGATCATGCTAAGTTGGAGGTGATATAATTTTGTAAAGACAATGTCAACTTATAACCTATTTATAATCTCTGAATTCTTCTTTAGACATACAAAGAGTTAGTTACTTTAAGCTCTTGCATAAATTTTTTTTTAATTGAAGTATAGTTGATTTACAATGTTGTGTTTCTGGTGTACAGCAAAGTGATTCAGATATAGCTATAGATTCTTTTTCAGACTTTTTTCCATTATAGTTTATTATAAAATATTATGTTTTTATACAGCAGGTTCTTATTAGTTATCCATTTTATACGTATTAATGTACATATGTCAATCCCAATCTCCCAGTTCGTCACGTCACTCCACACCCCCCTGCCACATTCGCACCTTGGTGTCCATACGTTTGTTCTCCACATCTGTGTCTCTATTTCTTCCCTGCAAACCGGTTCATCTGTACCATTTTTCTAGGCTCCACATATATGCGTTAATATACAATATTTGTTTTTCTCTTTCTGACTGACTTCACTCTGTATGACAGTCTCTAGATCCCTCCACATCTCTACAGATTTCGTTCCTTTTTATGGCTGAGTAATACTCCATTGTATATGTGCACCACATCTTCTTTATCCATTTGTCTGTCGACGGGCATTTAGGTGTAAATAGTGCTGCAGTGCACATTGGGGTGCATGTGTCTTTTTGAATTATGGTTTTCTCTAGGTATATGCCCAGTAGTGGGATTGCTGGGTCATAAGGTAATTCTGTTTTTAGTTTTTTAAGGAACCTCCATACTGTTCTCCATTGTGGCTGTATCAATTTACATTTCCACCAACAGTGCAAGAGGGTTTGCTTTTCTCCACACCCTCTCCAGCATTTGTTGTTCGTAGATTTTCTGATGATGCCCATTCTAACTGGTGTGAGGTGATAACATCACTGTAGTTTTGATTTGCATTTCTCTAATAATTAGTGATGTTGAGCAGCTTTTCATGTGCTTCTTGGCCATCTGTATGTCTTCTTTGGAGAAATGTCTATGTAGGTCTTCTGCCCATTTTTGGATTGGGTTGTTTGTTTCTTTAATATTGAGTTGCATGAGCTATTTATATATTTTGGAGATTAATCCTTTGTCCGTTGATTCGTTTGCAAATATTTTCTCCCATTCTGAGGGTTTTCTTTTCATCTTGTTTGCAGTTTCCTTTGCTTTCCAAAAGCTTTTAAGTTTCGTTAGGTCTCTGTTTCTTTGTTTTTATTTCCTTTACTCTAGGAGGTGGATCAAAAAAGATCTTGCTGTGATTTATGTTCACAATATTGATTCTTCCATTCCAAGAACATGGTATATCCCTCCATCCCTCCATGGTATATCCCTCCACTAAACTAAAGTTTTGTGTCATTTTTAATTTCTTTCATCAGTGTCTTATAGTTTTCTGCATACAGGTGTTTTGTCTCCCTAGGTAGGTTTATTCCTGGGTATTTTATTCTTTTTGTTGCAATGGTAAATGGGAGTGTTTCCTTAATTTCTCTTTGCCATTTTTCATCTTTAGTGTATACAAATGCAAGAGATTTCTGTGCATTAATTTTGTATCCTGCAACTTTACCAGATTCATTGATTAGCTCTAGTAGTTTTCTGGTGGCATCTTTAGGATTCTCTATGTAGAGTATCATGTCATCTACAAACAGTGACAGTTGTACTTCTTCTTTTCCAATTTGTATTCCTTTTATTTCTTTTTCTTCTCTGACTGCCATGGCTAGGACTTCCAAAACTATGTTGAATAATAGTGGTGAGAGTGGACATCCTTCCTTGTCTTGTTCCTGATCTTAGAGGAAATGCTTTCAGGTTTTCACCATTGAGAATGATGTTTGCTGTAGGTTTGTCATATATGGCCTTAATTATGTTGAGGTAGGTTCCCTTTATGCCCACTTTCTGGAGAGTTTTTTATCATAAATGGGTGTTGAATTTTGTCAAAAGCTTTTTCTGCATCTATTGAGATGATCATATGGTTTTTATTCAATTTGTTAATATGGTGTATCACATTGATTGATTTGCGTGTATTGAGGAATCCTTGCGTCCCTGGGATAAATCCCACTTGATCATGGTGTATGATCCTTTTAATGTGTTGTTGGATTCTGTTTCCTAGTATTTTGTTGAGGAATTTTGCATCTGTATTCATCAGTGATACTGGTCTGTAATTCTATTTTTTTGTAGTATCTTTGTCCGGTTTTGCTATCAGGGTGGTGGTGGCCTCATAGAATGAGTTTGGGAGTGTTCCTTCCTCTGCAGTGTATTGGAAGAGTTTGAGAAGGATGGGTGTTAGCTCTTCTCTAAATGTTTGGTAGAATTCACCTGTGAAGGCATCTCTTCCTGGACTTCTGTTTGTTGGAAGATTTTTAATCACAGTTTTAATTTCATTACTTGTGATTGGTCTGTTGATATTTTCTTTTTCTTCCTGCTTCAGTCTTGGAAGGTTATACGTTTCTAAGAATTTGTCTGTTTCTTCTAGGCTGTCCATTTTATTGGCATAGAGTTGCTTGTAGTAGTCTCTTAGGATGCTTTGTATTTTTGCGGTGTCTGTTGTGACTTCTCCTTTTTCATTTCTAATTTTATTGATTTGAGTCCTCTCCCTCTTTTTCTTGATGAGTCTAGCTAATGGTTTGTCAATTTTGTTTACCTTCTCAAAGAACAGCTTTTAGTTTTATTGATCTTTGCTATTGTTTTCTTTGTTTCTATTTCATTTATTTCTGCTCTGATCTTTATGATTTCTTTCCTTCTACTAACTTTGGGTTTTGTTTGTTCTTTCTAGTTCCTTTAGGTGTAACGTTAGATGGTGTTTTTGAAATTTTTCTTAAACTTCCTTCTTAGAACCGCTTTTGCTGCATCTCATAGGTTTTGGATCATTGTGTTTTCATTGTAATTTCTCTCTAGGCATTTTTTGATTTCCTCTTTGATTTCTTCAGTGATCTCTTGGTTATTTAGTAACATATTGTTTAACCTCCATGTGTTTGTGTTTTTTATGGTTTTGTTCCCTGAAATTGATCTCTAACCTCATAGTGTTGTGGTCAGAAAAGATGCTTGATATGATTTCAATTTTCTTAAATTTACTGAGGCTTGATTTGTGACCCAAGATGTGATCTATTCTGGAGAATGTTCCATGTGCACTTGAGAAGAAAGTGTAATCTGCTGTTGGATGGACTGTACTATAAATATCAATTAAATCTATCTGGTCTATTGTGTCATTTTAAGCTCATGTTCCGTATTAATTTTCTGTTTGGATGATCTGTCCGTTGGGGTAAGTGAGGTGTTAAGGTCCCCCACTATTATTGTGTTACTGTCGATTTCCTCTTTTAATTAGCAGTTGCCTTAGGTATTGAGGTCCTCCTATGTTGGGTGCATATATATTTCTAATTATTATGTCTTCTTGGATTGATCCCTTGATCATTATGTAGTGTCCTTCTTTGTCTCCTGTAATATTCTTTATTTCAAAGTCTGTTTTATCTGATGAGTATTGCTACTCCAGCTTTCTTTTGATTTCCATTTGCATGGAACATCTCTTTCCATCCCCTCACTTTCAGTCTGAATGTGTCCCTAGGTCTGAAGTGGGTCTCTTGTAGACAGCATATATATGTGTCTTGTTTTTGTATCCATTCAGCGAGCGTGTGTCTTTTGTTGGAGCATTTAATCCATTCACTTTTAAGGTAATTATCGATATGTATGTTCTTACGACCATTTTCTTAATTGTTTTGGGTTTGTTTTTGTAGATCCATTTCTTTTCTTGTGTTTCCCACTTAGAGAAGTTCCTTTAGCATTTGTTATAGAGCTGGTTTGATGGTGCTGAATTCTCTTAGCTTTTGCTTGTCTGTAGCTTTTGATTTCTCCATCGAATCTGAATGAGATCCTTGCTGGGTAGAGTAACCTTGGTTGTAGGTTCTTCCCTTTCATGACTTTAAATATATCATGCCACTCCCTTCTGGGTTGTAGAGTTTCTGCTGAGAAATCAGCTGTTAACCTTATGGGAGTTCCCTTGTATGTTATTTGTTGTTTTTCCCTGTTGGTTTCAATAATTTTTCTTTGTCTTTAATTTTTGTCAATTTCATTACTAGGTGTCTCGGTGTGTTTCTCCTTGGGTTTATCCTGCCTGGGACTCTCCGCACTTCCTGGACTTGGGTGGCCGTTTCCTTTCCCATGTTAGGGAAGTTTCGACTATAATCTCTTCAGATATTTTCTCATGTCCTTTCTCTCTTCTCCTTCTGGGACCCCTGTAATGCAAATGTTGTTGCATTTAATGTTGTCCCAGAGGTCTCTTAGGCTGTCTTTATTTCTTTTCATTCTTTTTTCTTTATTCTGTTCCTCGGCATTGAATTCCACCATTCTGTCTTCCAGGTCACTTATCCGTTCTTCTGCCTCAGTTATTCTGCTATTGATTCCTTCTAGTGTAGTCTTCATTTCAGTTATTGTATTGTTCATCTGTCTGATCTTTAATTCTTCTAGGTGTTTTTTAAACATTTCTTGCATCTTCTCGATCTTTGTCTCCATTCTTTTTCCCAAGGTCCTGGATCATCTTCACTATCATTATTCTGAATTCTTTTTCTGGAAAGTTGCCTATCTCCACTTCATTTAGTTGTTTTTCTGTGGTTTTATCTTGTTCCTTCATCTGGTACAAAGTCCTCTACCTTTTCATCTTGTCTGTCTTTCTGTGGATGTGGTTTTTGTTCCACAGGCTGCAGGATGGTAGTTCTTGCTTCTGCTTTCTGCCCTCTGGTGAATGAGGCTATCTAGAGGCTTGTGCAAGTTTCCTGATGGGAGGGACTGGTGGTGAGTACAGCTGGGTGTTGCTCTGGTGCTCAGAGCTCAGTAAAACTTTAATCTGCTTGTCTGCTGATGGGTGGGACTGGGTTCCCTCCCTGTTGGTTGTTTGGCCTGAGGCGACCCAACACTGGAGCCTACTGGCTCTTTGGTGGGGCTAATAGCAGTCTCTGGGAGGGCTCACACCAAGGAGTACTTCCCAGAAATTCTGCTGCCAGTGTCCTTGTCCCCATGGTGAGACACAGCCACCCCCCGCCTCTGCCGGAGACCCTCCAACACTAGCAGGTAGGTCTGGTTCAGTCTCCTGTAGGGTCACTGCTCCTTCCCCTGGGTCCCGATGCACACACTACTTTGTGTGTGCCCTCCAAGAATGGAGTCTCGTTTCTCCCAGTCCTGTCGAAGTCCTGCAGTCAAATCCCACTAGCCTTCAAAGTCTGATTGTCTAGGAATTCCTCCTCCCGTTGCCAGACCCCCAGGTTGGGAAGCCTGACGTGGGGCTCAGAACCTTCACTCCAGTGGGTGGACTTCTGTGGTGTAAGTGTTCCCCAGTCTGTGAGTCACCCACTTATGGGCTTTGATTTTACTGTGATTGCACCCCTCCTACCATCTCATTGTGGCTTCTCCTTTGTCTTTGGACGTGGTGAATCTTTTTTGTTGAGTTCCAGTGTCTTCCTGTCGATGATTGTTCAGCAGTTAGTTGTGATTCCCGTGCTCTCACAAGAGGGAGTAAGCGCACGTCCTTGTACTCTGCCATCTTGAACCAGTGTATTATGAAATACTGAATATAGTTCCCTGTGCTATACAGTAGGACCTTGTTGTTTATCTATTTGATATATAGTAGTGTGTATGCTAATCACAAACTCCTAATTTATCCCTCTTCCCTTTCCCTTTGGTAACCAGACGTTTGTTTTCTGTGTGTCTGTTTTGTAAATAAGTTCATTGGTATCATATTTTAGGTTGCACATATAAGTAATATCATATGATACTTGTCTTTGTCTGACTTCACTTAATATGATAATCTCGAAGTCCATCCATGTTGCTACAAATGTCTTCCATAAATTTAACATGCTAATTGTGATTAATATAAACTTCCGCTTTGTGAGTGCCAATTGACAAGTTCCATCTTCCTTTTTTTAAGTTTTTTTTTAATTGAGGAAAAACTGACATAACGTGTTAGTTTCAGATGTACGATATACTGATTTGATACATTTGTGTATTGTGAGATGGTCACCACAATTAGTCTAGCTAACATCTGTCACCACATGTAGCTTTTTGTCTTGTGATGAGAACTTGGTTAAATTTTATCATCTTAGCAGTTTTCAAATCTCAATACAGTATTACTGACTTCAGTAACAGTGCTGTACATTACACCCTCAGGGCTTACTTAGAACTGCAAACTTGTAGCTTTGACCCCTTCATCCATTCCCCCGCCCCCGCCCCCCAACCACCAGTCTGTTCTCTGTATATATGAGCTTGCTTTTTTGTGTTTTTATTTTGTAGATTGCACCTGTAAGTGAGTTCATAGGTATTTATTTTTCTCTATCTGACTTATTTCACTAAGCATAATACTGTCAGGGTTCATCCACATTGTTGCAAATTGCAGCATTTCCTCCTTTGTGACTGGGTAGTGTTCCACTGTGGGTGTGTGTGTATCACATCTTTTTTTACCCATTCATCTGTCAATGGACATTTAGTTTGTTTCCATATCTTGGCTGTTGTAAATAGTACTGCTGTGAACATTGGTGTGCATATATCTTTTCAAATTAGTGTTTTTATTTTCTTCAGATAAATAACCAGGAGTAGGAGTGCTGGGTCATATGGTAGTTCTAGTTTTAATATTTTGAGGAACTGCCATACTGTTTTCCATAGTGGCTGCACCAATTTACATCCCCACGAGCAGTGCACAATGGTTCCCTTTTCTCCACATCCTCACCAACACTTGTTATCTCTTGTCTTTTTTATTATAGCTATTCTGACAGGTGTGAGGTGATGTCTCATGTGTTTTGATTTGCATTTCCCTGAAGAGTGATGTTGAGCACCTTTTCTTATAGCTGTTGGCCATCTGTGTGCTTCTTTGGAGAAATGCCTTTAGGTCCTCAGCCCATTTTTTTTTTAATTGGATCGTTTGTATTTTGCTATTGAGTTCATTAAATATTTTGGATATTAGCCCCTTACCAGATAATATTTGATTTGCAAGTTTTCTCTCCCGCTGTGTACACGCCTTTTCATGTTGACAGATTCCTTTGCTGTCAGAAGCTTTTTAGTTTGATGTGGTCCCACCCATCTTCCGTCTGTGCTTATAGCCATTTGTGGCACAGAAGGTAATTCCAAGCCTCAGCACAGACCGTGCGTTCCCTGAGTTGTCAGGCGTCTGGCCTGGCCGTGGAGGTACGTGTGAAGGGATGCAGGGCCTGGTTAAAGAGCGTGTTTCTGTCTTCCAGATCACTGCACAGTCCCTTAGGGAGGACACAGTGCTAGAGCATTTACTGTTAGGTCAGTAAGTCTTGAGTGTGGACTTCAGTGCAAAGAATCAGTGCGTCAGGGTCCAGTCTGGAGATGAACACCAATGAGAAGTGGGAATGGGAGATTAATTTATTGGAAACATCAAACTATCTTCCAGTTTGGGGGTCTGTGTGTATCGTGTGAAGGGCCGTGGCTGGACCGTTGGGAGCCTGTGTCTGGTGGAGGAGAGTGCTCACAGCCTCTGCTGCCCTGATGCATTCCCCCACCCAGAGGAGCAGCATCCAGATGGGAGCAGCTGAGCTGGGGCCGGTGGGCGTGTTCTCCAGGACAAGGACAGGAGGCCAAACGCAGAGAATGAGGAAGCGTCTGAGGGGTGGCGTTGGGGTGCTCTGCTTGACTGTGGGGAGACGGCCAGGTCGGGGGGCCTTGAAAGTGCAGGGGGTTCCTCAGAGCATGGGGAGCCAGGTCCTCGGGCTTCCACAGGGCACAGGTGGGTGCCTGGGAGCAGCTGCGCCGAAACCCCTCTGCGGGCCTGGGACCCAGTGCTGGGGACTCGGGGAGGTAGGCGTGGGGGGTGAGGTGACAGCGGGAGCGCTGACTTTACTCCGTGACGTCCCCCAGCTACAGCCTGGGGCCCCTCCCCATGGGCTGCCCAGTCTGTACAAAAGGGGCATCTACCCTCTGATCAGGCCCAGAAAATGTATTTTACCCATTTTTGTAATTTGTGAACTTTATGTAATTACAGAAGCATAGTGCTGAGGTTTGTGAAAATGACATAAGAATAAACAAGCACAAAAGTTAGTAAGTTTCAATCCACTAGTTCAGTCTCGGGAGTAGAAAATTTTGGTTGGGGGCAGAGGGGAAACTGCTTGAGCAAACTGCTCCCCCCTTCCCCCAGCAAAATCGTTCTCTTAAATTGCTGAGAATGAGAATTAGGAAGAGAGCTGCCTGCCGAGCTGGTTATTATGCTTCTAAATCTGGTTTCCTGGGAAACCTGAACCCCAGTGCTGACAGGCTCCCCACGCTTGGCGTGGGAGAGGCTGAGTCTTAATGTAAGTTAATAAATAGGAGCTGAACTGAGTAAGAGCTTCTAAGTATCATCCTGGATGTTTATTCCCCTCTTAGGTTTGGAATTACAGGCTCAGCAAAGCCAACCTCAGGACGTGTCGTGTCTGCCCGCGTTGAAGGTGTCGGACATTGAGCCCCGCATCCCGTTCACTGAGGTGGAGGTGGCTCTGGCAGGTCGGTGGCGGGTCTTGGTGCCCCGGCTGGGGTTTAGGCTGTGTCTCAGCGTCCACAGGGGGAGAGTCACCAGTGGGTGTCTTCATAGGACGTTCAAGCCCCGTTCCTAGTCCAGCTCAGCGATGGCAGATGTGGACTCGAGGACCTGCGTGTGTTTTTCCCCGGGTGGGTCCGACAGGGCCGAGCTGCCTCTGGGGGCGGGGAGGCCTCAGGTTCCGCTGTGTGTGTGTTCATGCAGTTCTCAAGGGCACAGGCGTCCTCTGGGCCCCTTGCCCACACCCACTCCTTAGCCCAGCCGGGGTCCAGGGGCCCACAGCACTAGGTGTCGCATTGTGGGGCACGCTCCTTCCTGGCATCCCCCCACGTCTGCGCGCATCACTCGCTTCTGCTGGACACAGACATGCCCTGTGGTGCTGATGCTTCTCTACATGGCTGTGATGAGACTTTGCTGCTCCTTCCTGAGCAGGTCTGACAACAGCCTTACACCTTCACTGCTTCCCGCGTCTAGTTTAGGATTCAGGCTGTGCGCGAGCATCCCTTTGACTTGTGTGACATGCCTGTTGTTGTCGTCCCGGGGCCCGTCCCGTTTACCACACCTGATGCATTCATTTGCGCATGTACATTAGGCCTCCTCTCCGGCCCAGGCTTCTGGGAAGTGGGGTTCATGGGCCACTGATCGTTTAACCCCTCAGGTTTGGTTTATCAGTGAAGTTCATTGTGTTCAAGGAAGGAATCAGTGAAGTAATTTGTCATCAGTAGATGCCTTAGCTCCTCCACTGGTTCAGGGCACTGCGCTCGGGATGTAAAAAGTAGAACACACAGTTGTGAGGGACCTGGGGCCACAGAGGCCTGGGGTGTCGAGCGTGGTGGGTTCCACTGTGCTGTGGGTCATGAGGGTCCTCGGGTTTGGGGACAGGACTTGTTAGGGGGTGAGTTGCGTTTGGGGTGGGTGAAAGTGAGGTCACCTGTTGTGGGAGTGGCCTGCCAGAGTCCCTGCCGATACCCAGGAGGGTCTGGGTGCAGGCGGGGAGGGCGGCTGGGCTGCAGCTGGACTGTGGGGTGTTTAGAAAACCCCAAGAACGTTCATACTCTGCTCTCGTTTTTCACGAAGCGCAAGGATTACTTAGCGTTGAAGACTTTGAGCTTTTGTTGTAATGAAAGTCCAAGAGGGAAATTTGTCTGAATTATGGCAAATGAATAGTGTTTTTTTGCTAATATAAAATGTAAACCATCATCCTTGAAAAGCTTTAGCATTTAAAAAATATTAAATGATGGTTACATGGTTAAAACTTTACTGGTAAAAATTATAAAGAAGTGCCTTTCCTCCTGCAGCTGGGGACACACCCGTCCAGTACTGCACGCAGCCCACCAATGGCGTGATCTACTTCAGAGCCTTCTCGAGTCTGAACACCCTGCCCGAGGAGCTCCGGCCCTATGTGCCCCTCTTCTGCAACGTCCTCACCAAGTAAGGGGCTCCTTCTGGGGCGAAGACACGCATTTATAGAACTCTGCACGTCATCTCATATTTATTAGTGGATGTTTTCTGTGTGTGTTGTTTCAGTATATCAGTAATCAATTTTCAGTGAGTCATTTTAATTTTCAAATCCCGTAGTGTTACAGAAAGGTGGATGGTGTATTTGTTGAGAATTTTCCTTATGGTAATCATACTTTCTTACTAAAATACAGTACATTAAAATATTTATAAATGTAGAGCACAAGGTATTACAGATATAGCTATATCTCAACAACTGAGTTCTTTTTAAGATTATGAAGAGATGATTTTCATCAGAAAATGTAAGCCTTTAAATATGACGTGTAGGCCTGGGGTCACCCCCGGAGGAGGTGAACCTTTCCCGAGTTCTCTGCCCTTTTATCAGTATGGCTCCCACTGCCTGCCCTTCCACAGCGGCGTGGATTCAGGAAAACTCAGTCATCGCCTTGGCTTGAATTAGTTCTTACATTAGGAACAGCGATTAGAAAGTTTCCTACAAAAGAAGTCGAAGTGACTTTCTTAAGGCTCGTTCTTCACATTTCACCCCCAAGACAACCTGACCAGAGCGGCTGCAGCCTGCAGAGTTTGGGGGTGGGGGCGGGAGCAGCTGCTGGGCCGGCAGGCGGTGGTTGGGGGGACATGCTGCATGGGAACCCGGCCCTCCCTGGTGACTCCACGCTCTCCCTGCACAGGCTGGGCTGCGGTGCCCTTGACTACAGGGAGCTGGCCCAGCAGGCGGACCTGAAGACGGGGGGCCTGGCTGCCGCCCCCCACGTGCTCCCCGACGACTCACACCTCGACACCTACGAGCAGGTAGCCGTTTCCTCAGCACAGAGTGGAGAGGGTTGGCTTCTCCGTGTTTTTTTCTTTTAAATTATATCATAATTAATTTCTTATTCTTTTTCTGTCATGATTTAGGGTGTGCTCTTTTCATCTTTCTGCCTTGATAGAAACCTACCGGACATGATGCATCTGTGGAGTGAAATCTTTAACAAGTAAGTATTTGCAAAGACGTAAATCCCCAGACATGCCAGAGACCCGAGTCTGCCGGGTCCTGAGAGCGGAAGCTGCATGCCTTTGTTGGTTGTTGGTTTCTTTCCCCCTGTGACTCCTGTGGACTCGTGACATCTCCAGGGGCGGTTTACATCATCTAAGAGCCTACACTTAGCAAATTTCCCTGCTGTTGAAGGGGGCGTGGCTGGGTCGCATTTACTACCTTTTCTTTCTCCGCAGCCCCTGCTTTGAGGCCGAGGAGCACTTCCGAGTGCTGGTGAAGATGACAGCTCAGGAGCTGTCCAACGGGGTCCCCGACGCAGGCCACCTCTACGCGTCCATCAGGGCAGGCAGGACGCTGGCACCCGCGGGGCACCTGCAGGAGACCTTCGGGGGGATGGACCAGGTGACGCGCTCATGGGCGGCTGGGTCTCGGGGCTCGTAATAGATTGTTCGTGTCTCAGGAAGGCTCACTCAAACTGGCCAAGTTTCATGGGGAAAAAGTTTTTTCGCTCACCCTCCTCCTTCCAGCCTGCAGCCCCTCCCCCACCCCCCAGCCGAGCAAGTACGCGTCCCCCACGAGCACAGAACCTGGCCCTGCCGCTGCCCCACCCGTGTCCCCGCGGGACCCCGTATCAGGGAAGTCTGGTCCAGGCCAAGGGCGCGTCTATCTCTACCTGTCAGTTCTCTGGCTTAGGTGAGGCTCATGAAGAGAATCGCAGAGATGACGGACATCAAGCCCATCCTGAGGAAGCTCCCACGCATCAGGAAGCATCTTTTGAACTGTGATAACTTCAGGTGGGGTTGCAGTTTGTTTCTAAGCAGAGACTCCATCCTCATCCCGTGTCACTACGTGTAGTTTTAGATGCTTTTTAGAAAACGCTTGGGAGACTACAGAACCGTTCTAGACTCCGGATGTTCTAACCGTGAAAGAGCTGTTTTATACAGAATTTGAACAAGTGTCTTGGGAGGTGGGGAGGAGGGCAGGCTGCTTTAAGCTGGAGCCACAGGTGGACTCCCTGCTGCACGAGTCAACAGCCGATGTTCCATAAATGAGCCTCAGCGAGACCCCGCCGAGGCCCTCTTGGCCGAGGTCCTCTTGGCCGAGGCCCTCTTGCCCGAGGTCCTCTTGCCGAGGCCACGGTGGAAGCGCAGAGGTTCTCGTGAGAGTAATTGTGCACCAGTTTGGGGTCAACACCAGCCTCTGCACGTGGTCGGCCTTCAGCTCAGGTTGTGACACGAACGAGACTTAAAGGGGACGACAGCTGTTGAGGTGGCAGCACCCGCCTCACCACCAGCGCTGCTGCCTTAGATGAGCTTGCATCTCCCTCCGTGGAACACGCCCCAGGACGTTGGCCCGGCAGTTCTTGGGAGTCACTAGCAGGCTCTCCCGGACCATCTGGGCAGCAGGAGGTTGGGGCCTCTGGCCAGCAGAGCTGGTGCCCAGTTAGTTCCTGGGCCGCCCCTGCACTCACGGCTGGAGTCTCAGGGAACTTAACCACGGGGACCTTCTCTGTTTCCTCCATGAAATAGTCCTTTGCAGATTTAGGGCAAGGAAGGAGAGCATGTTTGCAAAGCAGTTGGTCTAGAGCCTAGAACACGTTGTTGTCATGGTACCTGTTATTTCAACGAAAATAGTATTTATGGCCAAAACCAGAAAGGATACAATTTGTCAGTGTACTGTATGTATGATGGTGTCTGTGATTCTGTAGAGTTCAGAAGAGCCACAGAGAAATGTTTTTGGGGAGTGTGGCAGTTCTTTGCCTACTCACACTTTTCTACTTTAATGACCGGTTCATTCTGTTCCAGACAATAATTACATTTTCAGTCCTCTGATACTGTAGCCTTGAAGGCACTGTTGGAGATCTAGTCTCTGCGTCCTCCTTGTTCTCAGGAGAGCACAGAGTTTAGCAGAGCTGGCTGCTTATTGTCTGTAACACACTGAGGTAAGGGACAGGCTTTTTTGTACCTGGAAAACATGTGGTGAAGGAAGACGGCTGTAGTGTTGCCTTGTTTGGCTGCTGTTTTATTCGGTTTTTGTTTTTACATGTAAACGTTTTTACACTTTTGAGCATTATTTTGTATGTGAATCATTTTTGTTTTAATTATGCAAAATGTAACATTTTTATTTTTCATAGTAATGGTTTTCTGCACATAGACTTTTTAAAACAGATGTTCCGTGAATGCTACTCCCCAGCAAATGTCTCAGGTGGAGAATTCGGTGGACAACTTCCTCAGGACCCTCAGCCGGAGTAAGAAGGAGCGGAAGCCTGCGCACCCACACGTGGTGGAGGTGAGGTTGTGCCCCCTGCCCGCCCGCCTGCCCGTGGGGCCAGGAACCGCAGTGAATCCAAACCCTGTAGTTTGGCCTTCAATCCTGTGCTCCCCTGTAGCCCCTTGAGCCTTGCAGTGAAGTCTCCTGATTGGAGGACCACTTGGGCTGGGGATGCAGCAGCCTCAGAGCTTGAAGCCTTGAGCAGATGTACCCTGACGCTTGTCGTGAGCTCTGTGCACTTCCTAGAACGTACCTTACCTGCCCATGGGAGCTTAGGTATTTACTCATTTCTCTGGGAAACATTTTACTTTCAGAAACCTGCACCTAAGGGACCTGGCAGGCACTCCCCATTCACGAGGAAGCTGGTGACGGTGAGTCCCTTCTGCTTAATGCCCTGACCGCTGCGCATCCGTGGGCCCTTCCGTCACCAGCTGGGCGGTGTCGGGTAGCACCGCTAGGTGCTGTCTGTGTGGACGCCTAAACGTCACTGCCACATAGGGGTCACCTCCCCTCCTATGCGCCCTGCTGCCCCTGAGCTCTGGTGGCTGGCCTGGCTTGTCCTTGGGGAGTGACCGAGCAAGGTCACACACACTGCCCTGGGAGTGGCGTGGCATGAGATGGTCCCAGGGGAGTCTGGGTTGGGGGTAGGATACCTCATTCAGCTGTGAGGTGAGGTTGTGCAGGACGAGGTCATCAGTGCCTGGCTGTTACATGTGAGGACGTGGCTGGTGCCACCCAGGGTGTTGCAGTGCAGGGGGGCTGGGTACTCGGGGGCACCTGCCCAGCTGGCCCCCATGTGGTGACGGCCTCTGCCCCTAGGACCCCACCTTCAAGCCCTGCCCGATGAAGACACACTTCCAGCTCCCGTTCCCGGTCAACTACGTAGCCGAGTGTATCCGGACTGCCCCGTACGCGGCCCCGGCCCACGCCAGGTGCGAGGGGGTGGGGCACTGCCGGGACGCTTAATGGTGGGTGCAGAGCAGGTGCAGAGTGCGGCGCTGCCACCGAGCTCATGGGAAAGTGTGTCTGTGGGACAGAAAGATGTAGGTTCAGAAACAAAAACAAGAGGTACCTACCTACTCCTGGGTGCTGGGATCATAGGTGTTTTTTCCATTCTTTTGTATTTTATAATTTCCCTTATGTAACAGAAATAAGTTTCTGAAAAAAGATGCGTGGAGGGTGGACCCCCCTGTCCCTGTTGGAGATCAGGGCCTATCTGCACGGGGTCTCCACCCTCTCCCGGAGCCTCGGGTTCACTCCTCCACCCGCGTCCCCTCTGCCTGCGTTGCCTGCTCTGTTGTAGAAAACACCAGTCGAGGGGCTGGGGGGCGTGAGTGGGCAAGGTCGGCCTGGCTGCTGTCCTTCCGGAACCACCTTGGCTGTGCTGGGGCAGCAGCTGTCACTGCTCACGATGGAAGTCATGGGGATGTGGGACCCCTGATAGAAACTCACGCTGTTGGAGTGTTTTCTGAGGGAGGGACGCCTCGTGTGTACACGCATGAGCGCACAGCTGACGCAGGGGTTTAAGTAAGTGATAGGCCACATGTTCGCCTGCATCACGGAAACCACTCACTGCTAAACGTTCCGTGTGCCGCAGCAGGTCAAGCAGGAGGGAAGTTCCTGTCTCCGTCACCCAAGCCTCTGAAAGTTCATCTTCCTCACGTTTTTCTCCTATTTTAAAATTTTAAAAGGGTCATGATGTATGTATCACTTTACTTGGTTCTAAATTTTGTTCTCAGACACACTTGCCATTTGTCTTGGGTTACTGTGTGTTATATATTCAGTACTGCCCTGCCAGCTGCGTTGTTTTTTTCAGTCTCAAGATCCTGGCACGCTTGATGACAGCTAAATTCTTGCACACGGAAATTCGAGAAAAAGGCGGTGCTTATGGTGGAGGCGCCAGACTCAGCTACGGCGGGATCTTCACGCTCTACTCGTACAGGTGAGTCGGGCCGTCTGGCCCCAGTGTTCTCACACGCGGAGTGAACTTCAGAAAAACGCTTCCCCCGTCTTCGCTGGGCTGGCATGTAACCCCACCCAGCAAGGTCGTTTAGGCTGCAGGCCTTAGGGACAGCGGGAGGGGACAGAAAATAGCTCTGGGGTTTGGTAACCAGGGTGTGTGAGGAGATGACCTGGAAGCTCTCCGGGGCTAGGCTAGGTCTTCAGGCCCAGACTGTTCCGCCCTTTTACGTCTCTGTTCTGTGGCCCTGCTGCCGCCCCCGACTGCTTCATGTCCTGTGGCATGGACTGATGTGGTCATGCGGGGGCTGCGGGTCTCGAGGGACATGAAAAACGAGGCGTTTCCCACAAGATGCCCTCAGGACATGCACATGTGAATGAGGGGCCTTGGAGCTCTTTCTGTTCAGGGGAGGACCCTGGAAACTGGCCTCTGAGGGGTGATCATTGCGCCATCTGGGTGCATCTTATGAGTGTCTTCTGTTCCTTCTGGCCGGTCCCCCGGCTCTCCTGTCCTGGGTCACAGCGGTGTAGTCAGTGATCAGGTGGCAAAGTGCGGGTGACAGGTGAGGTCTGCACGGAGAGTGTCGGTGGCTTGTGTGGCCACATGTCAATTTCCAGAGTACTGGGTTGTCTGGACTGTTAAAACAGCATTAACAACCCCGAAGCATGGAAGAACTGAAGTCGTGCCTGGGTGTCCCCTATACTTTTTCTGCCAAACATGTGAGTCTGACTCCTTGGGTCTCCAGGGACCCGCATTCCACGGAGACGCTGCAGTCCTTCCTGAGGGCCATCGACTGGGCCAAGTCTGGGAGGTTCACACAGCAGGACATCAACGAGGCAAAGCTCTCTGTCTTCGCCGCCGTGGATGCTCCGGTGGCTCCTTCAGACAAAGGTATCTGGCATAGGTAACGTGCCTCGAGCCGTGGTGTCAACAGCCGGGACCCCACGTGGCTCCCCGGGCTCGCGCCCTCCCAGCCCCCACGAGACCGTGCATCTCAGCCGAGTCGGGAGGAGAGCGGGCGCGTGACGGGCAGTGGTGTGACCTTTGGTGGAAACAGGCTGTAAAGGGCCAAGGTGGCCACATGCCCCTCCATCCTGTGGCTTGTGCTCACTCAGGCCTGGACTGCTTCCTGTATGGCCTCTCGGATGAGGCGAAGCAGGCGCACCGCGAGCAGCTCTTCGCTGTCAGCCACGAAGATCTGGTTGACGTGAGCAACAGGTGAGTAGGGGCCAGGTGGTTTAGTGCCCAGACCCTGCGCCCCCTGCTGCTGCCTGGGTTACCCCCACCCGTCCACCTGCAGGTACCTGGGCACCGGGAGGAGCACACATGGCATGGCTCTGCTCGGACCAGACAATGAGAGCATTGCCAAGGACCCGTCGTGGATAGTTAGATAGCAGATGAGCCTGACTCCATGGGACTTAGGCCTCCTGACAGCTCTGTGCTTTTCCGACCATTTTTTGCAAAACAATTTTGCCTGGCAAGTCAGACGAAAACTCTTCTGTCTTGAAGAAGGAATAATCATGTACTAAGTGCCAGAGATGCACAGATTATCGTTTTTAAGACTTTCTGATGCTATGAATGCTTATTTTACCTATTAATCCTAGAACATGTATTTTAAAAATAAAAGGTGACTCTGACCTACCTATTTATAGTCATTATTATTTTAAATCACTGTTTGTTAAAGCAGTTTTTAGGACCTTTATGGAAATGCACGAGCAAAGGGACAGAGGTGTCCTGACGTCTGCTCTCCACTCACCCCGGCGGTTGGGCTGCACCAAGGCCGCGGGGCAGCGGGTGCGGTGGACAGGCCTGGAGGACGTGGGGCTGGGGAACAGTATCAACTCTGACTCCGGGATCTGACTCCTCCACCCCGTCAGGCTGTCGGACAGAAAGGAAACTGCCGGCCCTGCCTTGAAAGGAACTGAATCCCCTCCTCCACCTCCTGCAGGTGCACAGCAGGGGCAGACTCAGCTCATGTCTAAAGACTCAGGTGCGCACCCACCCCCGCCCCGAGGGGTATCACCTTACCTGGCGCCCTGGTCCAGGGCCCTCCCGGTGCACTTGGTGAGTCACCCACGCGCCTGCCAGTCAGAGCGCCACCTCTTTCCTCCGGGTGCCTCTGTCCTTGCCTGTCTCCTGGCTCCCCAGTTCTCTAGAAAACATGTGCCTGTATCTGCCGACAAAACCCTGAGAGCCACTCACACACCCTGAGGTTTTCAACTCCCACTTAGAAAACAAAGAAACCGGGCACTGTGGTTGGCTTTTAGCAAACATTTAATTCTGCGGGAGCCGCAGTTTGTGAAGCAGGACACACAAGACAGCACAGCTGACACCCTGTGCCAGGGGACGGGGAAGGTGGGGCCACGCTCAGGGTTCACTTGGACGATGCTCACGTAAAGTGCTCATAAATAACTTAAACGTTACAAAATGGGCAGGTGGGGCATCTAGATGGTGGCAGGCTCCTCGGGCCCGCGAGGCTGCATGGGCTCCAGCTGGCCCGCGTCCGACACCTCGAAGCTGGCCTTGTACTTGGCCAGGATCTTCATGAGGGGCCGCAGCTTCAGCCACCACTGCTCCTTGGGGATCCTGTGCCTGTGGGAGGGGGAGGGGTGGCTGAGCAGGGCCTGGGCCCCCCACCCAGTGGGCCTCCCTCCCACAGGGCCCTGCGCACTTACACGAAGTCCGTCTCCTCCTTCAGCTCGGCCACGGGCTGGAAGAGCAGGTTTCTTTTGCTTATTCCCAGCACACAGACGGAATCGTCACTTACAAATCTTTTTCCTATAAGACAGAAAAATGATGTAAGAAAATGAGGGGATGAAGTCAAGGTATCGGCACAAATAACCAACGTCTGGAGTGAAGGGAGGACGAAGTGCTGTGGGCACTGAAAAGAAGAGGGTATTACGAAGATTTTCATGCTAAATTTTCTGAAAATTTAGATAAATTTAGAATTTCGTGGAAGATAAAAGACAGATTCAAGGAACAAACACCAGCAGGTCTATAAACACTGAAGAAATTCTGCCGCCAGCTTTCCCTGCACAGAAAGCAGAGCTGGGATGCAGGTAGAGGTTTAGCAAACATCCAAAAATCAAAACAAAACTTGCCTTAGAAATGCTGTGCCCGGGGAACCACCCCACCCCAGCCTCTTGGACGCTAGAACAAGGCTGCCCACCCCCCCCACAATGGACAGGGACAGAGCGGATGGGGCCAGCCTGCAGTGAGAAGAGCATGCACAGCTGGGGGTGTCAGGGGCGCACCCCAGGAAGGCAAGGTGGCCTTAGCACTAGCAAATTCAAGTGATCGTCTCATTCGACGCAAGTATTATTATCATAGCCTTCACAACTGAAAAACTACTTAATGAACATCAGAGGTATCCAGTAACTATCAAAGACCATCAGCAAATAATAAGTTGCAGAAAGAAAGACTTCAGTTAAGTATTAGTAAGAATTCTCAGTCATGAAACATTGAAGGTGTTCCTTGTGCCATTAGGGTCGAGAACAAGACAGGAGTTCTGCTGTCACTATGTCAGGATTTCTCTGGAGGGAACACAAACACCCACAAAAAGTATCAAGGAAAAAACCAAAAGGTCGTATACAGATGCCATACGTGTGGATAATAAGAACCAAAAAACTATCTACAAATTACTAGAATTGAGTGTGTAGAAAGTTATGGATTGCAAAAATCAGTGTACAAAAATGAGTTGTTTCTGTACACCAGCTATAAGAAACTAATACCATTTGCAATAATATATATTTTTAATAAATGTATTTATTTTTGGCTGCATTGGGTCTTCATTGCTGCTCGCAGGCTTTCCCTAGTTGTGGCGAGTGGGGGCTACTCTTTGTTGTGGCACGTGGGCTTCTCATTGCGGTGGCTTCTCTTGTTGCAAAGCACAGGCTGTAGGCGCACGGGCTCAGCAGTCGTGGCGCACAGGCTTAGTTGCTCCGCAGCATGTGGGAACTTCCCAGACCAGGGATTGAACCCGTGTCCCCTGCGTTGGTAGGGGGATTCTTAACCACTGCATCACCAGGGAAGTCCCATACAATAATTTATTTTTAAAATCACTAAGTCAGGAATAAACTTATCAAAAGATATGCAAGATCTTTATATAAAACAATGCTTTAATAAGATAACAAAAGGCCTAAATATATGGAGATTAAATGTTCATGAGTTAGAAGTTCAATACTTTAAAAATGTCAATTCTTCCTCCAAATGATTTTTTAAATGTAACCACCACCACCCCCAAAACAAAAAGTCCAACAGAATTGATGGACCTTGACACAAAGGGCCAGGAATAGCCAAAACTGGAAGAAGGCCCAGGTAGGACTTGCCCTACCAGATATTAGTAATTGATTACAAAACTGGAACATTGGCACAGGTCAGTAACTGAATGCCAAAACATCAACCTAACAATCCAAAAATTGTGCCTTAAGTTTTTGGATACCTGGTCTATGATGGAGTTTATACTGCAGGGTAGGAAAAAAAAACAGATTTTTCAATGACTGGCACTCAAATAACTACACATGGAAAATATTACACCTTAAACTGCATATCAGTTCAAGTGGATTAGACAGCTAAATGTAAAAGGTGAATATTTTAGTAACACAAAAAGCTCAAATTTTCAAGGACAAAGTTAAAAAAATTGGGTACATTAAGATTAAGAGCACTTGGGATTTCCCTGGTGGTCCAGTGGTAGAGAATCTGCCTTCCAATGCAGGGGACACGGGTTCGATCCCTGGTTGGGGAACTAGGTTCCCACACGCCACAGGGCAGCTAAGCCCAGGCGCCACAACTTCTGAGCTTGTGCTGCGTGCCCCGCGTGCCGCAAACTACAGAGCCCACGCACCCTAGAACCTACACGCCACAACTAGAGAGAAGCCCGTGTGCCACAACGAGAGATCCCATGTGCCGCAGCTAAGACCCAGTGCAGCCAAAAAAATTAAAAATAAAATGAATGCTAAAAAAATTGAGTGCCTCATTAAAAGATAACCTTGCAGAAAATGACAGGGATTGCCACAAATGGGAGACACACGTCTGCAACATGTGACTTTAACAATATAAAATACGGACTTCCTTATAAAATATTAAAAATTCCTCTAAAATCAGAATATTTTTAAATCCTAAGATGATATAGACAAAACAAAAAATCATCGGATAACATGAAGCAGTAACAATAACCAAGAATGATCCATAGGCAGGAAGGTCCTGGAATTTCCCTCATAACCTAGAGGTTTAGCCACTTACAGCCACAGTGGGGGTGGGGGTGGGACCTGTCTCAGTCCCACCCAAGTCCCACCCAGCATCACAGCAATACTTCAAAGGTGACGGATCCATCGGGTGTGGCCCAGGGAGGAAGGGGATCTCGTCCTGCAGGCGAGCCTGGGGTGGGTGAGACTGGTCTGGAGAACTGGCCCAGGGTCAGGGCAGGACCCAGAGGCCCTGGTTGGGCCGGGTGGCTGGAGGGCCAGGGTGGGCCACAGCAATGGTCTCAGAAGCCGGCCCTACAGGGAAACGCACTCTGTGCTTCTCACCTAAACCACAAAACCAGAGCCTTGGAAGGTTTAATCCTACGAGGTCAAACCCTGAAGGAGAGCTGGGGAATGACATCACCAAATCCCGAGGTTGCTGCCAGTGGGACAGGAGGGAGTCAAACGTGGAGGGAGGACCCACCAAGGAGGACATAGTCCAGGCACCTCCCCATCCTCCGTCATTTTCTCCAAAAAGAGAGGCCATAAGGAATCAATGAAGAAGCCAAGTATCTTAAGTAAAAGCCAGTTCAGAGCGTCCACGAGGCAAAGAAACAGCCAGGAAAGCTCCCATCTGGGGTCTTGCTAGCGGAGCCCTCACTGTAAGGCCAACTGGCCCGAGGCAGGGGAACACAATCAGATTCACAGGTTGCATCAGACCGAAGTTCTCCGGACCACCCCGTTCCAGAAACTGCCCTGGAGACATTCCGGATGACCCAGTTCCAGGAACTGACCTGGGGACTTTGAACCCAGACCAGCCTTCCCGCCTTTCGAGGGGCGGGGCTAACGGTCCCCCAGGATATCCGAAAAGACCACCAAATAAGGAATACCCTGCGCCCTCCCAGATTCACCACACCCCTTTCCCTTCTTCCCCTATAAAGTCTTGCCCAACCCTCGCCCGGGTGCGACTTCTCTGGGCTCTTTCCCTCGGACCAGTGAACCTCGCCCGGGAGCGCTCCCTAATAAAGCTCACTTGAAGCTTTCCTCTGTTTCGCGGTGGCGTTTAAGATCCGACCTTACACTCACGAGCTGGCAGTTTTCCACTAAAGGAAGACAGATGACTGGAACGCCTCCCTCAGTAATCAGCATTTTGTTTCATTAATTACTTTTATTCCTAATTATAACCTGAGTCTTAAGCAGCAGCCACAGAGTTGAGTGAGAGCTGATTCTGTCCCATGCAGTCAAAGGCCGGGTGGAAGCCAGGGAGAAACGGGGACCCAGAGCACGGCCCCCCCAGCGCTGCGGCCGCCCCGCTGCCCACTTGGTACCTCTCCCCGCCGGCTCCTTCAGCTTCGTGCTGATCCACTGCATGGCTCTGGCGGAGATTTTGGTTCCAAAGTTTCTATCAAATGGAGAAGGCGCCCCACCCTGTTGGTGGTTAGAATTACCTGATGTTAGTTACACAGCGACACCTTTCTGGCTGTTCGTTTTTTAAAATGGAATAGAAATTAAAATGACTATTTAACAAAATTCACATCACATTTCTGAGAGACTCATATTTGTAAATATGGGTTTTGGGGGGGGTTTGTTGCATATTTCTATCTCCTTGTATATGGCTGGGACCAAACAAACCAAAACAAACCCCATAATTCCTGCAGCCAAAGCCCAGCTTGTCAGGCATCTCAGTGCTTCCCCGAAGGAGGAGGCTTTTAATCAACCAACCGGTCAAGGAACATTTCTGTTACTTTAGAATCTTTAGCAGGATTCCTTAACCTTGTTTTGGGGTAGGTTACGGGGGTGGGGAGGGGTGGTCACGGTCCCTTTAAGAATCTGATCAACTCTGTGGGCTCGCTTTCACAAAGGCTCACACACGCCCACCAGTCCATTATGTAGTTTCAGGGGATTCAGTGCATTAATGGGCCCTGAGCTACAAGTTCCTAAGACACAGGACTGAGTGGTGGTGATGGACAGGCCTGCTGTCAGGGGACCGGGTCCCTCCACACCCACCGCCTGCCTTGTCGTCTGGGTGCATTGATATGTGTACCCCAAGATTCTTCCCAAATCGCTCCAATTTGATGCAAATCTCAAAGAAGTATCATCTGTCTGAGATTCCAATTTAAATGGGTAATAAGGCCTGAAACTGGATCAAGTACTTAATTTGAATGTCTATCCACTCAACTGGTGTCACTATTTATATGGAAATGGATGGTTTTCCTTAAAAAGCCCATCTGCCCAGATATCACAGTGGAAAGGATTCCTGAGGCTGGTGATATCTGGTGTAACGATGACACAGTTCAGGTGTTGATTTTAATCATCTTGGAATTTACCCATGAATACACATTCTTTTCCAAAATGGCTAAAGTAGGACACCCATCTGAGAAAAGTCACAAGCATCTGGCCGCCTCCCTAGCCCACGGCCCACCTGCTGCATGTGACCCAGCACGTTCTTCCTGCAGTCGAACACCCCCTTGCCCTCCTCTGAGTAGAGCTGGTAGATGAAGTCGGTGGTGTAGTTCTCACTGCAGCTCTCGTTCCTGAAACACATGGCAGCTCGCTCCCATCCTGCCCACCGCTGCACATGGCCTTCTCTATCAAGGTCAGTGGCTTAACGAAATGACTTGCAGAATCTTAAGAAAACTGACTACACAGCAAAAATGAATTTTTAAAAATCACCGTCCAATTAGTTAAATGCCTGCAATTCTGAACACAAAGCAGCACAGTGACTCCGCTCATTTCTCCAGGATTCAGAGCAATATCGTGCAGAGAAGTGGCCGCTCGCGGGGGGTTAGGCGAAGCGGGTTCTTTCTGAGCAGCCGGGGCGCAGCTGGGGGCAGCCAGAGGCCCCTTACCTGAGCACGAGTCCCCTCTGGATGGTGGTCTTCATCTTCTCCGTCAGGTGCTCCACGTTGGACTAGGAAAGAGTGTTCCCTTAGGACACTTTTATTAAGCGCCTACTGTGTGCCGGGTACTGTCCGGCCCTGTAACAGTGGCAGCGGGGAAGTCGGGGCAGCTGCTCCGAGTTCACCTCGTAGCGGAGAGGACAGCAGACGCGTGACGTATCAGCTAGTGACAAACGCCAGGGAACCTGTAACCCAGCAGGCCACGGCAGGGGGAGGGGGGTGTCACTGAGTCAGTGCCACGCATGGCGTCCGTGGGAGACACTTGTCCAGATGAACGTTTCCCTTGAACACATCAGTGTGTGTATTCCATGTACTCGCCAAAGCTGCTACTTTCCTCCACGGCTCCTGATCCATTTCCCTGACAGGGTTTTCTATCTCAGAGGAAAATACCTGTTACCTGACTTTATACAGAAACTCGTAAAACTGCCTACCAAGCATTTTTCAGGCCAGGAGAAACCTAGAGACTAAAATCGGTGCACACATTTTCTACGGAAGGACTGTTGCGTCTTGAGAAAGGAAATGTGCAAGAAAGGGAGAGAGTGACACAAAAGCAAACATTTTTAGAAAGAAGCACGCTGCAGGTAGTGAGTGTATTTCCTGTCCTGGTTTTAGCTGAAAACACCTACTTTGCTGCGTCCCTGCCTGGTCAAGCCTCCCCGGTGGGCGCCAGGCAGCCCTCATTACGTCCTGCGGTCCCAGGGGACGAGGGGCTCCTCTGGGCAGGGGTGCTGTCCTCCAGCTGCTGCACATTTCGCCCCACTCAGCCCCACAGGGACACCCGAGCTCTGGCCTTGTGTGTACCCCACAGCCTGGACATCCGTAGCCATCAGCCAGCAAAGCACCGGGCCCCCTGAACACGTCCACATCCCTGTGGATGTGGGGCCTTCCCAGGAAGGACGATAACTGCTTCGTAGACAAGAGTGTAAGAGACAGAAACTTACAAGCTGGGGTTAAAGAGCAGCAGGTGCCCTGAAATGTCTCTGTGCCTGCTGTTACCCTGTCGCCGCGGACAGAGCCCTAACGCATCACTGGTGTGAGCGCTGTCAGAGGAGGGGGTGGGGGCGGCGGGTGCCCGAACCTGGCGCATCACCAACGCCTCTGTCGACCCATCAGGCGGCAGCGCCCCCAGCCCTGTGTCCACGTACCTGCAGGTCCCGGATGTCGAAAGGCTCCTCGAAGATGTAGGCGGCATCGGCGCCGGCAGCCAGCGCCCCCATGTTGGCCAGGTAGCCGCAGTAGCCCCCCATGGTCTCGATGATGAAGACACGGCGCTTGGTCCCGCTGGCCGACTGCTTGATGCGGTCACACGTCTGCACAGAAGGACACGGTCAGGCCACGTGGGACATCATCCTACAGCCTGGCCCTGACCTCGGTCAGTGCGCTGGGGCCCCTGCGCCCTCTGCCCACGGCCTCGCGGGGCTGCGCTGCCGGGCTTGTCGGGCTCGGGCAGCGGGCAAATCCCTTGCTTTATTTTCTCCTGGAAAGCCCCGTGGACGCTTGGACCTGACTGTCCTCAGCCTATCCCTGGACTACTTCCCGTGGGGCATCTCTCCCCAGAGCCAGACGATGGTTCCAGACCTGCCCCCTCCAAGGAGAGGCCTGCACCGGGCCCTCGGGGACACAGAAACCCGTCCAGCCACCGTCCTCTCTCGGGGGAGCCTGCAAGGCCCCTGCCCTGGTCTGTCCACCACACACGCTCGTGTCTGCATCTGGCCTCGCTCAGCCCTTCAGGAGCATCACACCAGTCTCCCCCACCGCCTGCCCCAGGGGCCTCTCACAGCCTGCTCGTTGGGGCTGGACTGCGGCCCCCAAAGACACCCAGGGCCTCGTGCCTGGAACCTGAGACTGAGCGCTTATGTGGGAATGAAATTCAGGATGCATGGTCGCCAGGACTGCAGGTCCCCTCTGCCAGGGGCTCTGGTGACACCTCAAGGCCTCTCTCCACAGGAGTCACCACAGCGCAGGTTTCTGCAACTCAGTAATTCTCTGATTCGGGGGTGGGGTGCCTTCCTCACTAGACTGCAAATCCCATGAAGATGGGAATCACACAGTCAGCACTCAGTAAGTGTCTGACAATGAAAAAAAGAAAAGCAGGCAGCATCCTGCCCCATCCATCAACCAGTCACGGGTAACAGTACAGGGTTCCCTAAATCAGTCCGAACAGCTCTGAGTCCAGAGTGAAATCTTAAATGGGGGGTGGGGGCTTGGGAGACCAGGGGTCACGTTTCGGGGAAAAGGTTTGTGCACCAAAGTGTAACACCACCGATGTGGAGGTCCTCACTCCAGTGCTTCGGGTTAAACGAGAAGGAGCGTTTTGATGAACAAACACAGGCTCCTTTCCATCTATTCCTTACTATACTTTCAATGTGTTTGACGGATCGTCACCCTCCCCAAATAGTTAGATTGATTTAATCAAAATTCAGTGCTTGCTTCAGCCGGTGGGCAGCTCTGCGTTCTCCAGGAGCCAAGATAGGAAGAAGAAATCGCATCAACGCGACCCATCTTGTCTTCCCGGTACTTAGGCGGGGATGTGGGTTCCTGGCAGTGTGGGGGTCACAGGGGGCGGGAGGGTTTCCACGGGCTCCTTTACGTGGCCTTCGAGCACTTAAACCTTCCTGCCTGGTCTTTGTCTCAGAGGAATTCAGGGCTAGGGGGTGCACAGGCCCCTCCCAAGCTGCAGGTCATGTGGGTTCCTTTCCTGACCCAGCCTGACACTGAAGGCGGAGAGTCACTGTCACTATCGCAGAGAGCAGCATTGTAACCACCTGACGGCAAAGCCCCTCTCCTCTGAGGCAAGTACCTGCGTCTCGGCCCGACTCAGGGACGGTGAAGAGGGAGCCACCGCGGGCGCCTGGCAGCTGACCCGGCCTGGGCAGCTGGGAGCCCCGGGGAGTCAGGCGCTTAAACCCCTGTCAACTCTCTCATTCACCCAGGTTGTGTCTGAGGCTTGAGTTCACTTGATCTAAAAATAGCAAGTCCTCCCGGCAGCGTCTCATCCAATTGCTGAGAGCAGGGCTGGCATGGAAGAGGCCGCAGGACCGTGCGCCCCAGTCCCTGGTGGGTGGTACAGGGCCGGCTGGCTCTGATTTCTGGGGTGAGAGGAGGGCATCCAGGAGGGCCGACGCCCCTGCCCGGCGCGGACCAGCCCTGACTCCATGGCCACTGCGGGAACATCCCCTCTCGTCCAGCGCTGGCGCCCTCTGGCGGCGACAGAGGATTCCCCAAGAAAAATCCCCGGGAATTCTCCACTGGAGGAAAATCCTCAAGTTATTCAAAGTCCCAGAACTGCTCACATTTTGCCACATGGGTGGTGTAAACATAAAGCCCAATGTGCTACCTGATGGAAGTGGAGAGGCTACATGTTGGGCCCACAGAGCCCCCATCTTGGGGAGCAGAATGCCCCAGTCATGCCCGTCGGCCTGGACGGTGGAGATCCTGGTGATGGCCTCCCCACCTTGCAGTCAGAGCCTGCACTGAACTGCTCATTTCCAGGGGTCTGTGCCCAGCTGTGCCCACAGAACCCTTCAGCACAGGGGGCTCTGAACCTCTGCGGGGTTGGGGTCTCGATGGGGCAGGGCACGCCCCAGAGCAGAAGCCGGGTGGGCGGGGCTCGGAGGCACTGGCCCCGCAGACAGAGCACGGGTGACACCTGAGCTGCTGGACCCCCACTTGGATGCGGAGGGGTGGGGCTGCAGGTGAAGCCCCCGAGGGCAGCACCCTCACACCACAAGGAAGGGCGTCTCCTCCCCATGGCCCGTAGTCTGCTGGACTCCCCTGCCCCAACCTGCTCCATGTCCCGTCTCCTCCAGCGGACCACGCAGCCAGCTCGTCACCTGGGGACCAGGCAGCAGCCTCACCACAGTGGGAGGCACCTCAGGCCTCTGGTCCAGGGGGTGCAGGAACAGGGATCACCCAGAGCACCCATGGAACAGCCTATTTTTAGTTGGCACAGGGGGTCTGACCTCTCCGACCCAGAGACAGAGAAGCTGGGTGGGAAGTGATGCAAACCTGAGCTGATGATAAACTGGGTTCATTTGTCCTGGAAGATCGGATGGGGTTCCCCCTTCCGTTTCTCCTGGAGGAGGAAAAACAGACCCTACGGGTTCTACCTGATGGGCTGTCTTCTTGCAGCAAAGAAACAAACCACGACGGCAAACAGAGAAACTCTTACCTCCATGACCACATTCAGGAAGGTGTCACAGCCCACGCTCAGGTCTGTGCCTGGGACGTTGTTGCTAATGGTGGCGGGCACCACATAAATGGGGACACAAAACTCAGGGTAGCTATTGCTCTCCTTCAACAGCACCAGCGAGCTATGGAAAGCCTGAAGCAGGGTGGGCACACGGTCAGAAGGAACCTGCATGGATGTGGTCAATGGAGACAAACAAGTGGGGAACATGGGGTGCAGGAGGGGAGATTAACAAGTGGGGGGACATGAGGTGTAGGAGGGGGAACCCAGCAGTGGGGTACATGGGGTGCAGGTGGGGACAATCAGAAGTGGGAGGACATGGGGGTACAGGAGGGGAGACTCAGTAGTGTGGGGACATGGGGTGCAGTAGGGGAGACTCAGAAGTTGGGGGATTTGGGGTGCAGGTGGTGAGACTCAGAAGTGGGGTTACCAGCGTGCAGGATGGAGGACACAGCAGTTGGGGGACATGGAATTCATGGGAGATTCAGAAGTGGGGGGATTTGGGGTGCAGAAGAGGAGACTCAGAAGTGAGGTTATCACCGTGCAGGAGGGGGGACACAGCAGTTGGGGATCATGGAGTGCAGGAGGGGAGACTCAGAAGTGGGGGACATGGGGTGAAAGAGGGGAGACTCAGAAGGTAGGGTCCCGGGTAGCAGGGGGGACCCAGCAGTGGGGGACATGGAGTGCAGGAGGGGAGACTCAGAAGCGGGGTGACATGGGGTGCAGGAGGGGAGACTCAGAACTGGGGCAGCACCAGCCCTAGGTCCCCCTGAGCTTTAGTGCCACAAACTAGTGTTCTGACACAGACTCTGGGACACCGAGTGAGGGGACAATCAGAAGGGGGCACCTGGGGTGCAGGAGGGGGGACCCAGCAGTGGGGAGACATGGGGTGCAGGAGAGGATTCTCAGAAGTTGGGGGACATGGCCAGCAGGAGGCGTACGCCTCCAACGGTAGCTGGCAGCCTGGGCATAAAGCAGGGGCTCACAAACAACCAGACCAGGGGCCAACCATACCTACAAGACTGCCGTCAGCAGTCAGCTCACCAAAACAGAAGGAGCCACATAGCTCACATAGGGGACACCCCTAAAGCATACAGCTCCGGTGACCAGAGGGAAGTGTGCAGCTGCGACGTATAGGACATCCCCTGCAAAAGGCAACTTCTCCAAGATCAGGAAATGTAAACAACCTACCAAATGCACAGAAATAAGAACTGAAATTTAGGCAAAATTAGGTGATAGAGGACCATATGGAAGGAATAAGATGAAAACCCCAGAAGAAAAACTGAGTGAAGTAGAGATCGGCAATCTATCCAATAGAGAGTTCAAGGTAATGATCATAAAGATGATGAAAGAACTCGGGAAAGAACTGATGAAGGAGCAAGAATTTCACGTTTTTAACAAGGAGTTAGAAAATGTAAAGGAAAACCAAACACAGGTGAAGACTGCAACCGAAATGAAAAATACACTAAGAGGAATCAACAGTAGATTAACTGAGGCAGGGGAATGAATCAGCTAGGTGAAGACAGAGTAAGAGTTGGGGTGCCTGGGGTGCAGGAGGGGGGACACAGCAGTAGGGGGACATGGGGTGCAGGAGGGGAGATTCAGAATTGGGGGGCCTAGAGTGCAGGAGGGGAGACTCAGAAGTGGGGGAACATGGGGTGTGGGAGGGGAGACTCAGAAGCAGGGAATCTGGGGTGCGGGAGGGCTAACCCAGCAGTGGGGACACATGGAGTGCAAGAGGGGAGACTCAGAAGCAGGGAATCTGGGGTGCGGGAGGGGGGACACAGCAGTAGGGGGACATGGGGTGCAGGAGGGGAGATTCAGAATTGGGGGGCCAAGGGTGCAGGAGGGGGGACACAGCAGTAGGGGGACATGGGGTGCAGGAGGGGAGATTCAGAATTGGGGGGCCTAGAGTGCAGGAGGGGAGACTCAGAAGTGGGGGAACATGGGGTGTGGGAGGGGAGACTCAGAAGCAGGGAATCTGGGGTGCGGGAGGGCTAACCCAGCAGTGGGGACACATGGAGTGCAAGAGGGGAGACTCAGAAGTAGGGGGCCTGGGGTGTAGGAAGGGGGACCCAGGAGTGGGGGGACATGGAGTGCAGGAGAGGGGACACAGCAGTGGGGGGACATGGGGTGAAGGAGGGGCAACACGGCAGTGGGGGCCCTGGGGTGCAGGAAGGGAAAGCAGAAGTGGAGCACCTGGGGTGCAGGAAGGGGGACCCAGCAATAGGAGGACAAGGAGTGAAGGAGGGGAGACTCAGTAGTGGGGGGACATGGGGTGGAGGAGGGGAGACTCAGAAGGGGGGGACATGGCGTACAGGAGGGGAGACAGAAACGGGGGGACAGCGGGTGCAGGAGGGGAGCCTCAGAAGTGGGAGGACATGGGGTGCAGGAGGGGAGACTCAGAAGTGGGGGGAAATTGGGTGCAGGAGGGTAGATTCAGAAGTGGGGGGACATAGGGTGCAGGAGGGGAGACTCAGCAGTGGGGGAACATGGGGTGCAGGAGGGGAGATTCAGAAGAGGAGGTCCAGGGGTGCAGGAAGGGGACCCAGCAGTGGGGGGACATGGAGTGCAGGAGGGGTGACTCAAAAGTGGGAAGACATGGGGTGCAGGAGGGGAGATTCAGAAGTGGGGGGACATAGGGTGCAGGAGGGGAGAGTCAGCAGGGGGGGGACATGGGGTACAGGAGGGGAGACGCAGAAGTGGGGGGACATAGGGTGCAGGAGGGGAGAGTCAGCAGGGGGGGGACATGGGGTACAGGAGGGGAGACGCAGAAGTGGGGGGACATAGGGTGCAGGAGGGGAGAGTCAGCAGGGGGGGGACATGGGGTACAGGAGGGGAGACGCAGAAGTGGGGGGACATAGGGTGCAGGAGGGGAGAGTCAGCAGGGGGGGGACATGGGGTACAGGAGGGGAGACGCAGAAGTGGGGGGACATAGGGTGCAGGAGGGGAGAGTCAGCAGGGGGGGGACATGGGGTACAGGAGGGGAGACGCAGAAGTGGGGGGACATAGGGTGCAGGAGGGGAGAGTCAGCAGGGGGGGGACATGGGGTACAGGAGGGGAGACGCAGAAGTGGGGGGACATAGGGTGCAGGAGGGGAGAGTCAGCAGGGGGGGGACATGGGGTACAGGAGGGGAGACGCAGAAGTGGGGGGACATAGGGTGCAGGAGGGGAGAGTCAGCAGGGGGGGGACATGGGGTACAGGAGGGGAGACGCAGAAGTGGGGGGACATAGGGTGCAGGAGGGGAGAGTCAGCAGGGGGGGGACATGGGGTACAGGAGGGGAGACGCAGAAGTGGGGGGACATAGGGTGCAGGAGGGGAGAGTCAGCAGGGGGGGGACATGGGGTACAGGAGGGGAGACGCAGAAGTGGGGGGACATAGGGTGCAGGAGGGGAGAGTCAGCAGGGGGGGGACATGGGGTACAGGAGGGGAGACGCAGAAGTGGGGGGACATAGGGTGCAGGAGGGGAGAGTCAGCAGGGGGGGGACATGGGGTACAGGAGGGGAGACGCAGAAGTGGGGGGACATAGGGTGCAGGAGGGGAGAGTCAGCAGGGGGGGGACATGGGGTACAGGAGGGGAGACGCAGAAGTGGGGGGACATAGGGTGCAGGAGGGGAGAGTCAGCAGGGGGGGGACATGGGGTACAGGAGGGGAGACGCAGAAGTGGGGGGACATAGGGTGCAGGAGGGGAGAGTCAGCAGGGGGGGGACATGGGGTACAGGAGGGGAGACGCAGAAGTGGGGGGACATAGGGTGCAGGAGGGGAGAGTCAGCAGGGGGGGGACATGGGGTACAGGAGGGGAGACGCAGAAGTGGGGGGACATAGGGTGCAGGAGGGGAGAGTCAGCAGGGGGGGGACATGGGGTACAGGAGGGGAGACGCAGAAGTGGGGGGACATAGGGTGCAGGAGGGGAGAGTCAGCAGGGGGGGGACATGGGGTACAGGAGGGGAGACGCAGAAGTGGGGGGACATAGGGTGCAGGAGGGGAGAGTCAGCAGGGGGGGGACATGGGGTACAGGAGGGGAGACGCAGAAGTGGGGGGACATAGGGTGCAGGAGGGGAGAGTCAGCAGGGGGGGGACATGGGGTACAGGAGGGGAGACGCAGAAGTGGGGGGACATAGGGTGCAGGAGGGGAGAGTCAGCAGGGGGGGGACATGGGGTACAGGAGGGGAGACGCAGAAGTGGGGGGACATAGGGTGCAGGAGGGGAGAGTCAGCAGGGGGGGGACATGGGGTACAGGAGGGGAGACGCAGAAGTGGGGGGACATAGGGTGCAGGAGGGGAGAGTCAGCAGGGGGGGGACATGGGGTACAGGAGGGGAGACGCAGAAGTGGGGGGACATAGGGTGCAGGAGGGGAGAGTCAGCAGGGGGGGGACATGGGGTACAGGAGGGGAGACGCAGAAGTGGGGGGACATAGGGTGCAGGAGGGGAGAGTCAGCAGGGGGGGGACATGGGGTACAGGAGGGGAGACGCAGAAGTGGGGGGACATAGGGTGCAGGAGGGGAGAGTCAGCAGGGGGGGGACATGGGGTACAGGAGGGGAGACGCAGAAGTGGGGGGACATAGGGTGCAGGAGGGGAGAGTCAGCAGGGGGGGGACATGGGGTACAGGAGGGGAGACGCAGAAGTGGGGGGACATAGGGTGCAGGAGGGGAGAGTCAGCAGGGGGGGGACATGGGGTACAGGAGGGGAGACGCAGAAGTGGGGGGACATAGGGTGCAGGAGGGGAGAGTCAGCAGGGGGGGGACATGGGGTACAGGAGGGGAGACGCAGAAGTGGGGGGACATAGGGTGCAGGAGGGGAGAGTCAGCAGGGGGGGGACATGGGGTACAGGAGGGGAGACGCAGAAGTGGGGGGACATAGGGTGCAGGAGGGGAGAGTCAGCAGGGGGGGGACATGGGGTACAGGAGGGGAGACGCAGAAGTGGGGGGACATAGGGTGCAGGAGGGGAGAGTCAGCAGGGGGGGGACATGGGGTACAGGAGGGGAGACGCAGAAGTGGGGGGACATAGGGTGCAGGAGGGGAGAGTCAGCAGGGGGGGGACATGGGGTACAGGAGGGGAGACGCAGAAGTGGGGGGACATAGGGTGCAGGAGGGGAGAGGCAGCAGTGGGGGGACATGGAGTGCAGGAGGGGTGACTCAAAAGTGGGAAGACATGGGGGGCAGGAGGGGCGATTCAGAAGAGGAGGTCCAGGGGAGCAGGAAGGGGACCCAGCAGTGGGGGGACATGGAGTGCAGGAGGGGTGACTCAAAAGTGGGAAGACATGGGGTGCAGGAGGGGAGTCTCAGAATTGGGGGGACAAGGGGTGAAGGTGGGTTGACTCAGAGCTGGGGGGAATTGGGGTGCAGGAGGGGAGTCAGAGGTGGGGGGACAACGGGGGCAGGAGGTGACCCTCAGAAGTAGGAGGACTTGGGGTAGGAGGGGAGACTCAGAAGTGGCAGGACATGGGGTGCAGGACGGGAAAATCAGAAGTTGGAAATGGGTTTCAGGAGGGGAGACTCAGAAGTGAGGGTACGGGGGTGCCAGAGGTGGGACCTGGCAGTGGGGGGATATGGAGTGAAAGAGGGGAGACTCAGAAGTGGGGGCACATGTGGTTCAGGAGGGGAGTCTCAGCAGTGGGGGGACATGGGGTACAGGAGGGGAGACGCAGAAGTGGGGAGACGTAGGGTGCAGGAGTGGAGATTCAGAAGTGGGGGCCCTGGTGGGCAGGAGGGGAGACTCAGTAGTGGGGGGACATGGGGTGCAGTAGGGGAGACTCAGAAGTCGGGGACATCGGGTTGCAGGAGGTTAGACTGAGAAGCGGGGGACACATGGGGTGCAGGAGGGGAGATTCAGAAGTGGGGCAAATGGGGTGCAGACTCAGAAGTGGGGGGACATGGGGTGCAGTAGGGGAGACTCAGAAGTCGGGGACATCGGGTTGCAGGAGGTTAGACTCAGAAGCGGGGGACACATGGGGTGCAGGAGGGGAGATTCAGAAGTGGGGGCCCTGGTGTGCAGGAGGGGAGACTAAGTAGTGGTGGGACATGGGGTGCAGGAGGGGAGACTCAGAAGTGTGGGGACATGGGATGCAGGAGGGGAGACTCAGAAGTGGAGATGCTGGGGTTCAAGAGGTGGGAGCCAGCAGTGGGGGTACATACAGTGAAGGAGGGGGGACCCAGCACTTTGGGGCCATGGGCTGCAGTAGGGGAGACTCAGTAGTGAGGCGCTGGGTGTGCAGCAGGAGAGACAGAAGTGGGGGGACATGGGGGGCAAGAGGGGAGACTCAGATGTGGGGCACATGGGGTGCAGACTCAAGTGGGGGGACATGGGGTGCAGGAGGGGAGACTCAGAAATGGGGGCACATGGGGTTCAAGAGGGGAGACTCTGTAGTGGGGGGACATGGGGTGCAGGAGGGGAGACTCAGAAGGGGGGGACATGGGGTGCAGGAGGGGAGACTCAGAAGGGGGGGACATGGGGTGCAGGAGGGGAGACTCAGAAGGGGGGGACATGGGGTGCAGGAGGGGAGACTCAGAAGGGGGGGACATGGGGTGCAGGAGGGGAGACTCAGAAGGGGGGGACATGGGGTGCAGGAGGGGAGACTCAGAAGGGGGGGACATGGGGTGCAGGAGGGGAGACTCAGAAGGGGGGGACATGGGGTGCAGGAGGGGAGACTCAGAAGGGGGGGACATGGGGTGCAGGAGGGGAGACTCAGAAGGGGGGGACATGGGGTGCAGGAGGGGAGACTCAGAAGGGGGGGACATGGGGTGCAGGAGGGGAGACTCAGAAGGGGGGGACATGGGGTGCAGGAGGGGAGACTCAGAAGGGGGGGACATGGGGTGCAGGAGGGGAGACTCAGAAGGGGGGGACATGGGGTGCAGGAGGGGAGACTCAGAAGGGGGGGACATGGGGTGCAGGAGGGGAGACTCAGAAATGGGGGCACATGGGGTTCAAGAGGGGAGACTCTGTAGTGGGGGGACATACGGTGCAGGAGTGGAGATTCAGAAGTGGGGGTTCTGGGGTTCAGAAGGGAGGACCCAGCAGTGTGGGTATATGCAGTGCAGGAGAGGGGACCTAGCAGTGGGGGGCCATTGGCTGCAGTAGGGGACACTCAGAAATGGGGTGCCTGGAGTGCAGGAGGGGGGATCCACCAGTGGGAGAACAGATTGCAGGAGGAGAGACTGAAAAGTGGGGGGCCTGGCGTGCAAGAGGGGCGACCCAGCAGTGGGGTACATGGGGTGCAGGATGAGAGACTCAGAAGTGGGGTGCCTGGGGTGCAGGAGGGGGGACATAGCAGTGGGGGGACATGGAGTGCAGGATGGGAGACTGAGAATTAGGGGGCCAGGGGTGTAGGATGGGGGACCCAGCAGTGGGGACAGGGGGTGCTGGAGTAGCACCTGGGGTGCAGGAAGGGGGACCCAGCAATGGGGGAACAAGGAGTGAAGGAGGGGGGACCCAGCAGTGAGGGGATATGGGGTGCGGGAGGCGAGACTCATAAGTGGGATCCTTGGGTGCAGGAAGAGGTACTCAGAAGTGGGTGCCTGGGGTGCAGGAGGCGGGACCCAGCAGTGGGGGGACATGAGGTGCAGGATAGGGGACCAAGCAGTGAAAGGGATCCAGCAGAGCGGGGACATGGGGTGTGGGAGGAGAGACGCAGTAGTGGGGGTCCGGGGGCACAGGAGGGGAGACAGAATTGGGGGGACATGGGGTATAGGAGGGGGGACCCAGTATTGGGGGGATATGGGATGCAGGAGGGGGGACCCAGCAGTGTGGGGACATGGAGTGCAGGAGGGGAGACTCAGAAGTGGGGCAGCACCAGCCCTAGGTCCCCCCGAGCTTTGACCCCACCCAATAGTGTTCTGATACAGACTCTGGGACACCGAGCCCTGCAGCCAGAGACTCAGGACCTGGTCCACCCACCAGGGTCCAGCACTAGCCCCAGGACCTGGCTTCACCCAACAGCAGGTGGACACCTACTCCAGAACCACTGCAGCACCACACCCTGACTTGTCCAGACCCAGCAAACATACAGGCAGGCTGCCACAAACTCCAGGACCCCTGGGTTCTAAACCCACCACCAGCAGGCTGACACCAGCTCTGAGAGTTTTGGACTCCTCAGTCAGCCCCACCCACCTTCAGACCAGTACTAGCTTTGGGACACCCCAGAAGCTGCAGCCAGCTGTGTCAGGAACTGGCCCAATCCACCAGCAGGGTGACACTGGATCTGGGAACCCTGCAAACACACACCCCAGAACCTGGCTCTGCCCACCAGTGAGCCAGCACTAGCCCTGGGACCACCCAGTGTTCCACAGCCAGCTGCCTTGTGACCTGACGCCTCCAACGGTAGCTGGCAGCCTGGGCATAAAGCAGGGGCTCACAAACAACCAGACCAGGGGCCAACCATACCTACAAGACTGCCGTCAGCAGTCAGCTCACCAAAACAGAAGGAGCCACATAGCTCACATAGGGGACACCCCTAAAGCATACAGCTCTGGTGACCAGAGGGAAGTGTGCTGCTGGGATGTATAGGACATCTCCCGCAAAAGGCAACTTCTCCAAGATCAGGAAATGTAAACAACCTACCAAATGCACAGAAATAAGAACTGAAATTTAGGCAAAATTAGGTGATAGAGGACCATATGGAAGGAATAAGATGAAAACCCCAGAAGAAAAACTGAGTGAAGTAGAGATCGGCAATCTATCCAATAGAGAGTTCAAGGTAATGATCATAAAGATGATGAAAGAACTCGGGAAAGAACTGATGAAGGAGCAAGAATTTCACGTTTTTAACAAGGAGTTAGAAAATGTAAAGGAAAACCAAACACAGGTGAAGACTGCAACCGAAATGAAAAATACACTAAGAGGAATCAACAGTAGATTAACTGAGGCAGGGGAATGAATCAGCTAGGTGAAGACAGAGTAAGAGTTGGGGTGCCTGGGGTGCAGGAGGGGGGACACAGCAGTAGGGGGACATGGGGTGCAGGAGGGGAGATTCAGAATTGGGGGGCCTAGAGTGCAGGAGGGGAGACTCAGAAGTGGGGGAACATGGGGTGTGGGAGGGGAGACTCAGAAGCAGGGAATCTGGGGTGCGGGAGGGCTAACCCAGCAGTGGGGACACATGGAGTGCAAGAGGGGAGACTCAGAAGTAGGGGGCCTGGGGTGTAGGAAGGGGGACCCAGGAGTGGGGGGATATGGGGTGCAGGAGAGGGGACACAGCAGTGGGGGGACATGGGGTGAAGGAGGGGCAACACAGCAGTGGGGGCCCTGGGGTGCAGGAAGGGAAAGCAGAAGTGGAGCACCTGGGGTGCAGGAAGGGGGACCCAGCAATGGGGGTACAAGGAGTGAAGGAGGGGGGACCCAGCAGTGAGGGGTCATGGCGTGCGGGAGGCGAGATTCATAAGTGGGATCCTG
>NW_020174045.1:213801-217076 GCF_003031525.2 Neophocaena asiaeorientalis asiaeorientalis | reverse complement strand
ATGGGGTGTGGGAGGGGAGACTCAGAAGCAGGGGATCTGGGGTGCGGGAGCGGTAACCCAGCATTGGGGACACATGGAGTGCAAGAGGGGAGACTCAGAAGTGGGGGCACATGCGGTTCAGGAGGGGAGACTCGGCAGTGGGGGGACATGGGGTGCAGGAGGGGAGACTCAGTAGTGGGGGGACATGGGGTGCAGGAGGGGAGACTCAGTAGTGGGGGGACATGGGGTGCAGGAGGGGAGACTCAGTAGTGGGGGGACATGGGGTGCAGGAGGGGAGACTCAGTAGTGGGGGGACATGGGGTGCAGGAGGGGAGACTCAGTAGTGGGGGGACATGGGGTGCAGGAGGGGAGACTCAGTAGTGGGGGGACATGGGGTGCAGGAGGGGAGACTCAGTAGTGGGGGGACATGGGGTGCAGGAGGGGAGACTCAGTAGTGGGGGGACATGGGGTGCAGGAGGGGAGACTCAGTAGTGGGGGGACATGGGGTGCAGGAGGGGAGACTCAGTAGTGGGGGGACATGGGGTGCAGGAGGGGAGACTCAGTAGTGGGGGGACATGGGGTACAGGAGAGGAGACTCAGAAGTGGGGAGACATAGGGTGCAGGAGTGGAGATTCAGAAGTGGGGTTGCCGGGGTTCAGGAGGGGGGACGCAGCAGTGTGGGTATATGGAGTGCAGGAGGGGGGACTCAGAAGTGGGGGTCCCAGGGTGCAGGAGGTGGGACCCGGCAGTGGGAGGACATGGAGTGCAAGAGGGGAGACTCAGAAGTGGGGGCACATGCGGTTCAGGAGGGGAGACTCGGCAGTGGGGGGACATGGGGTACAGGAGAGGAGACTCAGAAGTGGGGAGACATAGGGTGCAGGAGTGGAGATTCAGAAGTGGGGGCCCTGGGGTACAGGAGGGGAGACTCAGTAGTGGGGGGACATGGGGTGCAGGAGGGGAGACTCAGTAGTGGGGGGACATGGGGTGCAGGAGGGGAGACTCAGTAGTGGGGGGACATGGGGTGCAGGAGGGGAGACTCAGTAGTGGGGGGACATGGGGTGCAGGAGGGGAGACTCAGTAGTGGGGGGACATGGGGTGCAGGAGGGGAGACTCAGTAGTGGGGGGACATGGGGTGCAGGAGGGGAGACTCAGTAGTGGGGGGACATGGGGTTCAGGAGGGGAAACTCAGAAGTGGGGCAAATGGGGTGCAGACTCAGAAGTGGGGGCACATGGGGTGCAGTAGGGGAGACTCAGAAGTCGGGGGACGTGGGGTTGCAGGAGGTGAGACTCAGAAGCGGGGGGCACATGGGGTGCAGGAGGGGAGATTCAGAAGTGGGGGCCCTGGGGTACAGGAGGGGAGACTCAGTAGTGTGGGGACATGGGGTGCAGTAGGGGAGACTCAGAAGTAGGGGGATTTGGGGTGCAGGAGGGGAGACCCAGAAGTGTGGTTACCAGCGTGCAGGAGGGGTTCCCAGCAGTTGGGGGACATGGAGTGCAGGAGGGCAGACTCAGAAGCGGGGTGACATGGAGTGCAGGAGAGGAGACTCAGTAGTGGGTCAGCACCAGCCCTAGGTCCCCCTGAGCTCTGACCCCACCAACTAGTGTTCTGACACAAACTCTGGGACACCGAGCCCTGCAGCCAGAGACCCAGGACCTCGTCCACACAACAGGGTACAGAACTAGCACCAGGACCTGGCTTCACCCAACAGCAGGTGGACACCCACTGCAGAACCACTTCAGCACCACACCCTGACTTGTCGGGACCCTGCCAACATACTGGCAGGCTGGCACAAACTCCAGGACCCCTGGGTCCTAAACCCACCACCAGCAGGCTGACACCAGCTCTGAGAGTTTTGGACTCCTCAGTCAGCCCCACCCACCTTCAGACCAGTACTAGCTTTGGGACACCCCAGAAGCTGCAGCCAGCTGTGTCAGGAACTGGCCCAATCCACCAGCAGGGTGACACTGGATCTGGGAACCCTGCAAACACACCCCAGAATCTGGCTCTGCCCACCAGTGAGCCAGCACTAGCCCTGAGACCACCCAGTGTTCCACAGCCAGCTGCCTTGTGACCTGACCCCTCCCACCGTAGCTGGCAGCCTGGGCGTAAAGCAGGGGCTCACAACCAACCAGACCAGGGGCCAACCATACCTACAAGACTGCCGTCAGCAGTCAGCTCACCAAAACAGAAGGAGCCACACAGCTCACATAGGGGACACCCCTAAAGCATACAGCTCCTGTGACCAGAGGGAAGTGTGCTGCTGGGATGTATAGGACATCCCCTGCAAAAGGCAACTTCTCCAAGATCAGGAAATGTAACCAACCTACCAAATGCACAGAAATAACAACTGAAAATTAGGCAAAATTAGGTGATAAAGGAAAATATGGAAGGAATAAGATGAAAACCCCAGAAGAAAAACTGAGTGAAGTAGAGATCGGCAATCTATCCAATAGAGAGTTCAAGGTAATGATCATAAAGATGATGAAAGAACTCGGGAAAGAACTGATGAAGGAGCAAGAATTTCACGTTTTTAACAAGGAGTTAGAAAATGTAAAGGAAAACCAAACACAGGTGAAGACTGCAACCGAAATGAAAAATACACTAAGAGGAATCAACAGTAGATTAACTGAGGCAGGGGAATGAATCAGCTAGGTGAAGACAGAGTAAGAGTTGGGGTGCCTGGGGTGCTGGAGGGGGGACACAGCCATAGGGGGACATGGGGTTCAGGAGGGGAGATTCAGAAGTGGGGGGCCTAGAATGCAGTAGGGGAGACTCAGATGTGGGGGGACATGGGGTGCAGGAGTGGAGACTCAGAAGGGGGGATATGGTGTACTGGAGGAGAGACATATATGCGGGTGAACGGGTGCAGGAGGGGAGCCTCAGAAGTGGGGGGACATGGGGTACAGGAGGGGAGACTCAGCAGTGGGGGAACATGTGGTGCAGGAGGGGAAACTCAGAAGTGGGGGGACATGGGGTGCAGGAGGGAAGACTCAGAAGTGGGGCATATGGGGTGCAGACTCAAGTGGGGGGACATTGGGTACAGGAGGGCAAACTCAGTAGTGGGGGGACACAGGGTGCAGGAGGGGAAACACTGAAGTGGAGGGACATGGGGTGCAGGAGAGGAGACTCAGAAGTGGGGTCCTGGGGTACATGAGGGCAGACCCAGCAGTGGGGGGACATGGAGTGCAGGAGGGGAGACTCAGAAGTGGAGGTCCAGGGGTGCAGGAGGGGGACCCAGCAGTGGGGGGATATGGAATGCAGGAGAAGTGACTCAGAAGGAGGAAGACATGGGGTG
>NW_020174045.1:212729-213061 GCF_003031525.2 Neophocaena asiaeorientalis asiaeorientalis | reverse complement strand
AAGTGGGGGGACATGGGGTGCAGGAATGGAGACTCAGAAGTGCAGGGCCTGGGGTGCAGGTGGGGAGACTCAGAAGTGTGGGGCCAGGGGTACATGAGGGGAGACTCAGAAGTGGGGTGAAATGGGGTGCAGGAGGGTGACCCAGCAGTGGGTGGAAATGGAGTGCAGGAGGGGAGACTCAGAAGTGGGGGGATATGGGGTGCAGGAGGGGAGACTCCGAAGTGGAGGGCCTGGGTTGCAGGAGGGACCCAGCATTGGAAGAACATGGGTTGCGGGAGGGGAGACTCAGAAGTGGGGGGCCTGGGTTGAGGGAGGGGGACCCAGCAGTGGGG
>NW_020174045.1:205230-212695 GCF_003031525.2 Neophocaena asiaeorientalis asiaeorientalis | reverse complement strand
GTGGGGGCACATGGGGTGCAGTACAGGAGACTCAGAAGTGTGGCTCCTGGGCTGCCGGAGGGGGGACCCATCAGTGTGGGGACATGGAGTGCAGGAAGGGAGACTTAGAAGTGGGGGGACATGAGGTGCAGGAGGGGAGACTCAGACATGGGGGACCTGAGGTACAGGAGGTGGAACGCAGCGGTGGTGGGATATGGAGTGCAGGAGGGGGGACCCAGTAGTGAGAGAACATGGGTGCGGGAGGGGAGACTAAGAAGCGGGGGACCTGGGTTGCAGGAGGGGTGACCCAGCAGTGGGGGGACATGGAGTGCAGGAGGGGTGACTCAGAAGTGGGGGCCTGGGGTGCAGGCGGAGGGACTCAGCAGTGGGGGGCAATGGGGTGCAGGAGGGGGGACCTAGAAGTTTGGCGACATGGGGTGCAGGAGGAGGGACTCAGCAGTTCAGGGATCCAGCAGTGGGGGGACATGGGGTGCATGGGGGAGACTCAGAATTGGGGGCCTCAGGGTGCAGGCTCAGGCAAGGCCTCAGGACTAGGCACACCATTGAGCCAGGCAGGCGGGCAGCAGAGCGGGGCCTGGCGGCGCTGGGACAGGGCTGGAGAAACAACCTGTCCCTTCTTGGCATCTGGGAGGAGGTGAGGGCCACCACTGGGGGTGGGCGCCTAGGGAGAGCTTAGGGGCTGGGCCAGTGCGCTGGGTCCCACACCAGAGACGCAGTGCCAGCTGCCACAGCTCTGAAGGCAGAGCTTGGGAAGCCCCCTCCCCTCGGGGCCCTGTGAATCTCACACCGAGCAGCGCTGGGTGCCCTGAGCCCCGAGTTGGTTGGGATCCCAGTGAAACTGTCTGGCTTAGGTGTCAGAGAAGCGGGCCTTCTCAAGCACAGGTCTGGGGTCCAGATCCCCCGCCTCAGTGTTAGTCAAAGTGGCTCATTAGTGACCCGGGTCCCTGAAGCCACAGCTCCAAACACAGCCCGACGTGCAGCAGAACGTGCGCCCGATGGGCGTCCGCCCCGTCCGTCTTCATTCCTCCCGCCTAAAACCACCTTGGGGTGCCTTCTGCAGGAAAATTCACAGGCAGGATGGATTCAGGCCTCCCGGAGGGCTGTGCTCTCTGCCCACCCCCTACTCCTCCCCCCATCCATTCCCTAGAGTCCCAAATAGGCCAGGTTTCAGGGGGCTGCAGCCCAAGGACGCGAGGATGGGGCACCCGCGGTGGGTTAGTTCAGGGAGTGGCCGGGAGGAAGGTGAGGGGCTCCAAGGGGTTGCTCACCTGCCTCTTACTCCCTCCACCCGACCTGGCTCCCACACCCCACACGGACCCTCCTCCGCCCAGCGCAGCTCAGGATCACTGCAGGGCCGCCGGATCCGGATGTGAGCCCCACAGTTAGACGGACTCCTGGGCTGTGTGAACCCCCACCCCCGGGATACTCTGGGTCAGGGGGCGCACGACGTAGGGGGTGGACAGGGGCACTGGCACCTTGAAATCTGACGGCAGTTCTACACCTGCAGGTACTCTCCACCCTCTAGTCACCATCACTCCCCTGCTTTTCCCCTGATCTCCAAGAAAACGGGAGGGACACTGGGGGCCCGGGGAAAACCCTGTCCAGGACGCGAGCCCGAGGTCCTGGGGCCGACGCTGAGCCACGTAATTCAGGGTCACCAGCAGAGCTGTAGCCACGGCCAAATCCTGGGGCCCGGGCAGCCCCGAGGTCGCTTCAGCTGTGGTTCTGAAGGGGACGAGTGAGCTGGTTCTGAGGAGTAGATGCAATGCACAGCCTCACCCTGTGGAGTCCCTAAAAACCTGCCCTGAGGCATTAATTCTGCCCCAGAGACGCCGGGACCTTACGAGGCATTAAATCCCCTGGGGATCTGTTTCGGGTGACATGTCTGTAAGCTCAGCACACAGGCTGACAAGGAGGTAACATGAGGACAGTGGTTAAGGGTCCAGAGGATGTGATAGCTGACCACATGAGGCCACCTCGGGGTCCTCACCCTAGGCCCTGGGGACATTCTGGCCACCTCAGGCCCCTCCCCCAGCACGGTCCTGCCTGCTGCCCCACTTCTTGCAAGTGTCCGGCCCAGCCGAGGCCCGAACCCAGGCCTCCTAAGAGACTCAGCCTCACTGTGGCTTAACACACACAACCCTGGGAGAAACCCAGCGACTTCAACGCGCCAGCCCGGCCTTCTGTCACCCCAGCTCCAGGATCCACTGAGCAGGCCTGGGGAGGGTCATCCTGACCACCCCCTGACCATCCTTCATGAACCAGAACAAGACACCCTACTTAGGCCCTCGGAGCATCACTTCCACCTACCTTGTAAGGACAGCCCTGGCCCAGTCACGGACAGGCATTGCCCACTTTATAACTGTGAGCCTGGCTCCGAGAAACTTGAATGAATAAAATCCTGAATGTAAAGGGTCGCGTAATAATTTCAAAATCCCCTGAAGGGAAGCAGGATGGATCATTTGGAATTTTCCCTGGACTTATTCTGGTTTTCAAATTTTCAACAACACACGTAAGAAATCTTTATCACCTGGAAAAATCATGCTTTGTAGCAAAGTAGCCTAGAATTATAAAGTGGGAGAATCCAGTCCTGCCTGAGGGCACGTGAAACATCACAGGGTGGTAGCACCGACCTTGGTCAGGACCCACCAACGACCACTCCCAGGGTCCCCGCCACCCCAAGGGGGTCTAGTTAGGTGACAACTAGGAAATGAACTTCCGTTGCTCTACTGCAAGCGTGGAGTGAGCAGATTCAGATCCAGCTATGCAGGAGAAGCAGTGACACAGTGATGACATTCATTTTGTGACAGACATGACCTTTCAACTCAGAGCTTGAGCATCGATCAGGAGCTGAATTAGTCCCACAGCAGCGAAAGCACAGATGGTGTCACTGGGGAGGCACAAGCAGCGGTAGGCAAGCGGGCAGGGACGCGGGTCAGGAGGTCCAGCGTGGGGACACAGGCGACACTGGAGGGCTTTTCAGTAAAGAAACTGCGGAAAGTTTAAGAGGCTCAGGAAAGCAAGAAACAAGCATTGCTTACCAGGTAAATTCTATCCAATAGAGAATTCTATCCAAAAAGCTTTTCTTTTATCTACCAGCACTATAGAGACAGATTTGATGCCATGGGTTTAAGGAAAAATGCTTAGAAAAACAGTCACAAGATCTACGTCTTGCAAGGAAAATAAAATGTGAGAATTTACTGAAAAATTTTAGATGCCGAATATTTTTAAAAAAGGGAGTGATGCATTCTGTGTTAGATACTGACCTTCAAACTCCAATGTGATTTCCCAAGCGTGATTTACAAATACAATGATTAAGAGGTATTTCTATGTTTTGTTATGGCCATTTGGCTAAAAAAAAAACAACAGAAAAACCCCCATTCAAATAACATCAATATTATTTTAGATGTGCTTTATCGTCCCAGTCCACAAAGGGGAAGATGAGGATGAGGCTATCGGCCGAAACCAAAAATAATACCATTGTTTAAAAGAGGATTCAGGTCAATGAATAAAATTATAAAATCTTTAGTCCAGCTTCTACCCTCGAATATCAAAGCACGGGCCAGTGGACCCAGGATTTATCACAATAATGTGTTTTAGGCTTTTGGTAAATTTAGCTCAGCCAAAAAAAAAAAGGCATTTAAATGAATATCCACGTCACTGTGACCCAAAACTACCTGCACTACAGATGATGTCACCCTGGCCGTGGCACAGGAAAACGGTGGCAAAAGATCTTTGGAAGCCGAATCGGTGATTGTCAGACTTTTTTTTTTTTTTTTTTTGGCTGCATCAGCATGTGGGATCTTAGTTCCCCACGAGGGATCGAACCCGCGTTCCCTACATTGGAAGCGCAGAGTCTTAACCACTGGACCTTTTTTTTTTTTCTTTTTTTTAACTTTTCAGCAAACCACCCTAGCGCCCTGGTTCTGCCTCGAGTGCACAGGTAGATAAAAGCGGGCCAGGCGCCCTGGGTTAGTGTCCGCGGCACCTGCTCTGCTGTCAGCACTCACGTCGGTGATGGTGTTGAGGGCGGTGTCTGCCCCGATGCTGAAATCGGAGCCGGGCACGTTGTTGGAGACGGTGGCGGGAACCATGACCATGGGGACGCAGAACTCCTTGTGCTTCTCCCGGGCGGCCGACAGCTCCAACAGTCCCAGGTAGGCCTGCAGGTGGGTGTGTGCAGTTGTGGGGATGGGACAAGGGTGGGGAGGGATATGCATCGCTATCACGGGCAGCGCTGCACCCAAGGTGAGGCTGCGGGCATCGTCCCGTCGGGGTGAGACTAAGCGGCTCATGGTTGAGAGTCTGTTTGAGGTTCTCACATTTTCTTTAAGGGAAACAGAAAGGTCATCATGGGACTGATCTTGGCTGAATATCAAAAATGAAGGTTGACAGCCCAACATGTAGTTAAAAGATAATGATCTGGCCCCATCACTGCCCTCCTCTCCGAATAGCCAACGGGCTTCCAGTTCAAGAGAGAAGGTCATCTCTACAGACTCGACAGAGGTGAGAACTCCCTGAGTGGACAGACCCCAGACATGGAGTCGAGCTTTCGCTTCTCGATGAGTCCCTTTACATAGCTGGGCCAGTGTCTGTCCCCGAGTGCTGCCACCCCTCATTCTCTGCATCACCATTACTGAGTGGCCGCTGGGCCCGAGGCTGCATGACCCCCGGTCACACCGAGGGACAGACGGCACAATGCTTACAGGAGCCGGCACGGGGTCCCCATTCAAACCAACAGCGCTAGCCAGCCAGCAGGGGAGCAGAACGTACCTCGAATCCACCGATGATCAAGAGCGCGTTGATGCCATGGGTGTGCATCTGAGCAGCAATGTCCTCCAGGTACTTCCCGGGGAGGGTGCTGGGGACGGTTCAAGGGAGGGGCGGTCAGGCAGGACCCCCTTGGTGTCCCACCCTCCGAGGCTGAGCTGCACAGCACCAAGCGGCAGGGGGATGTCCGCTCCCTCATCCACGCTGCTGGTGGACAGAGGGGCTGGGGAACCACACGCGGCAGAGCGGCCAGCATTCAGGTCTCAAAAGAGGGTCTTTTCAAAAGAAAAGGGGAAAACACTTTGCAGCTGTCCAACACCTGGATCTCAAAGAACCCTGCTGCCTGGTTAGGAAAAAAAATGAACCACAAAAGCGTTCAAGTGTTCACAACGATAATTGGATGGAAACTTCCAGTTTTTGAGTCACGTACAGAGTACGTGTACCTTACCCCATCTAAGCTCATTTAAAGTCACCTCCACGCACACCTGCTCATGTCGTCCCGTTTTACCACCTGTTCAAACATGGCCGGCAAGTGGAAGAGACAAACGATAGTCAGCCATGCCCCATCCTGAGACCAGCACCCACCCCGATATTTCCCTTGTGCTGTCTGGAGAATCAGGGGTTTATACTTGGGGTGGATGTAGAGAAGTCATAGGGCCTGGGTGGCCAGGGCACATGAGTGGTCATGATGTCGACTACAGGGTCCCTCCCAGCATCCGAGCATCGTAAGAATACGCTGCCAGTTGGCCCCTCCAGCCACCCCAGAGCAGCCCCGGGGTGGGGCTCGTGAAGCCGACTGTGCTGAGGCATTACAGTTGGTTGGAAGGGGCCTAGGAGGCAGCCGATAGGGCCCTGGCTCCTAACTGGAGCTCCGCTGTCAGAACACCATCCCCCGAGGGCGCTGGGGGGTGACGGGACCAAAAGAGCTTTGGAGAACTAGGCCAGCTCCACAGATTCCTGGGTGACGCGGGCACCCAGCTTCACAGCAGGACAGAGGCTGGGACGATTCCCCTGGACAACAAACAGGCTAACACTCATATGGAGTGCAACACTCATTAGGCTTAAGTACCAACTACTTCCTTTCCTCATTAAAATGTGCCACAAAGCGATGGCTGCACCCTGAGATCAGAGAAGAAACAGCTTCGTATTAAATCAGCGCCTCGGGAACACACCCCATCCCCGGCTGTGCCCGAGAACAGAAGCGGCTGCACTTCAGAAACGTGTGGTTCTGTGTGCAGCCCCCCAGGTCCTCCCTCCGGCTGTGGGGACCTGGCGGCTCAGGCCTGCAGTCCCCACGACACTGAGCCACCATCAATCCTGTCTACACAGCAAGGTCACCGCAGCTCAGACATCCCTGTCTGCATCACCTCAAGCGAGATGAGGGGTTTCTGCCACCACTGGGTTCTTCCAATCAATGGAAACAAGGAATTGTCAGAGGAAGCCATTCCCAGGTCCCCTGCTTTGTCTCTTTTTCAGGCCACATCTCATCAACTCCCCATAACACAACCCAGGTCCCTCCCGGACCGGAGCCAGGACGTGAACCAATTCCTCCTGGGCTCCTTTACGGGAACTTAAAGCGGCAGCATCTGCACCAGCTGCTCCCCGCAAGAACGTTCAGGTCAGAATCAAGACAGGAGAATTACCGTTTTGTCCCAAGAATGGAGCCGCCCTGGCCGGTCCAGCCGCCGACATCTGCCCAGCCAATTTCCTTTACCTAATGTGCAAACAGAAAGAAACAGCTGTGGCGAAAAAGAAAAAGGAATTAGAGAGCTTTAAAAATAGCTCAGATGTCTGCACCTCTGACAGGCTTCGTGTCTGTAAGGATTTGAGAAATGTTAGGAAACGGCTTTCATTTCAAGGCTGAATGAGCTGCAGCCTGAACCAGATTCTAAGGCTCAACAATTAGGAACACGGACAGGCAAAGCCCCCCGCATGTAGGAAGGACCCTGCATCTTATTCCCCGCCATGCCTATCAGAGGCATGCTTTAGTTAGCCAAATCCCACCATTGCGAAGTAAAAGAAAAATTAATATTACAGTTTTCTTAATTAAACTAAGATTAAAAAAAATGCTTCTTAAAAATTGAGAACCACCTACGAGCACCAATAAATGCCCACTAGGTGTTTGCACAACACCCCACAGCCATAACAGCAAGATGCTTTCCTTTCCCCCACCCCGCTCACACACTCGGGGCGGCCACACTTTGGAATATCACCGGCCTCCAAACACGCATCTTCGCCCAGGTCTCCTGAAGGCCCTGCACGGGGTGCCACCTGCTCACTGGGCACCTCCCACTCCATCCAAGTCCCAGCGCCTCTCAGATCTCCCATGTCCATCAGTTGCAACTCATTCCTGCCTCCTTTCTTCACACCTGTGCATACTTAGTACTAGAGCAAATCCTATTGGCCAGGCCTTCAAAATGCACCCAGACCATGGAAGACTTCCCACGGACTCCGCCGTCACCAGATTGGACCAAGCCGCCTGCATCCTGCCTGGGCTATTGCAGATAGTCCCCCAAGTACTCTCCTGCTTCCCTACTCCTGCCTCTTATGGAAACCTGTCAGAATGCACCACGCCTCTGCTCCAAACCCTGCTGTCTTTTCAAAGCGAAGGCCAGACCCCTTAGGATCACCTACAAACCATCCGGCCCTCTCCTCCTTTTCCCTCACCCCCTTCCTCCTTCCCCCTCTCAGTCAC
>NW_020174045.1:167913-205166 GCF_003031525.2 Neophocaena asiaeorientalis asiaeorientalis | reverse complement strand
CCCCTCCCACCCTACCCCCCAACAGCTCAGGGCCTTTGCACCACCCGCCCTGCCTGGGACCAAGATCCGGTGTCCCTGAAGGCACCTGCGCAGCCCTTCACACATTGGTCTGGGGTCACCTCCCAGCGTCACTGGCTGGAGGGCCTCAGTGAAGATGCCCATGGCACTCCAACCTCCTCCCCTGCGTTTTTTTAGCCCCAGTCACGTTCTGATATGCTGGAGAGTTCACTCCACTGACTTTTACCTCTGTCATCTCCCTCCCTGAGTTGCAGGGAGTCTTGTCTGCATTCTTCACCAATTTGGTTCCACAGCCTAAGAACTCAGTAAGTAGCTGCTGAGTCACTGGGTGAATAAACACAGCTGCCCCCTTATCTGCAGGGAGTATGTTCCAAGACCCCCAGCGATGCTGGAACCCTACATATCCGTCTTTCCCTATATATACACGCCTAGGATAAAATTTAATTTATAAATAGGTGCAGTAAGAGAATATCCAAATTGCCAGCATCACCCGTCTTGCACTTTGGGGACATTATTAAGTAAAGTAAAGATCACCTGAACTTAAGCACTGCCATACCATGAGGGTTGATCTGATCACCAAGTGACTAACGGGCAGATACCCTGGACGAGAGGATGATTCATGTCCCGGGAGGACAGAGCTGACAGTTGGAGATTTCATCACGCTACTCACAACGACACGTAATTTAAAACTTACAGACTGTCTATTCTGGAAGTTTCCATTTAATATTCCTGGACCACAGGTAACAAACCGCAGAACTGAAACCTCGGATAAGAGGGAACCAGGAAACACCTGGCTAAGAGCGTAGCGTCTGTAGCCTCACCACGTGTTTAGCACCCTGCATCCTATGACCTTGGTCTTGTGAATTAAGTCTCGGTGCCCCAGCTTTCTCATTAGGAAAATAGGGTAATATCTTAGATTTTTGAGAGATTTAAATGGGTTAACATAGTAAGTAAATCGCGGAGGAGCAGTAAGTGTATTCAGTAAGCACTCAAGCAGCTAATCTTTTCCCTAGGTTTTTATCGGAGTGGGTGCTCAGTGCGCTGGCCTTGTGCATCACCCACGGCATCCCATGCACACCTCACTGCAGCCTCGTGCGCACGTGCTCCCCTTTCCACCTAATGCCCGGGTCCTCGGACCCCAGAGAGGCCCTCCCTACCACCTTTGAGAAATCCGGAATCTGCCTTCTCAGCAAGGACCTCCCTCGCCAGGCGCCCCTGGGACTCACCTGGCCTTTGGCGAAGCCCTCAAAGCCGTCGTACACAGCGAACACCTTGTGTCCGTCGGCGATGCCCACGCGCACGGCCGCGCGCACAGCCGCGTTCATGCCGGCGGCGGGCGCACCCACGTTCACGATGCCCACATTGCAGTTGCTCTGTAAGTCGGAGGGGGGGACATGTGGGTGTGTGTGGGTCGCAGCAGATACGGCTCGCACCGCTGCACCCTGGAGCCGGAGCGTATGGGCTGAGCGCGGGGCCCAGGCGCCGGAACTGAAAAGCCTAATCGCCCAGGTGGGAGGGGGCAGGAGGAAAGGGTCGGCGGGGCACGGTGTGGTCTCCTGGGAGCCAAGACCCGAACTGGCCAGGGCAGAAGGACACCCAGGCCAGAGCAGGACCCAGGCATTGCCGGAGGTGGGGATGTGGCGCGGCGCAGCGTTTCCTACCTTACGGATCTGGGAGTCTGGCAGCTTGATGGCGAGCCGCTTGTAGGTGTTCAGGTTGTTCTCAAAGCTCCTAGAAGAAAAGGACGGGGTCAGACCAAAGGTTAGAATGTAGACGGAGCAGTATGGGCTCATCTGGGGAGAAGGGGCCTCAGAGGACGCTTGTGCCGGAGGCAGATGGCCCGCAGGTGCCAGCCTTGTGTCCAGGCTCTCAGGGAAGGCAGCCTCAGGCGTTCCCAGTGACTGGAATGGATGTCCTATAAGGGCTGAGGGGCAGGGGCGTTTAGGATGCAGCAAGTTTCTTTCCCCAAATGCTAGCAGCCACATGCCACTCTCTATCCTAATTTCATCAGCTTCTAAACGACCCCCACCCCCGCCAAAAAGTAAATTTCTCTGTAATTAGTCACCCCAGCCATGACCTTTAGGAACAGTGCCTTGTCTACATACTGTCTTAATTTCTGACTTCTTATGTTGATACAGAACAAGCACCGCCTGGAGGCACATTCTAACACCAGGCCTGCCGAACAAAGGCTCCCAGTAAAACAGGTTTTTTCCGGAAGACCCACCTTCCTCGGAGTTGCACAGCGTCCTTAAATCTCCTCTCATCCATCGCCTTTTGTACTTCCTGGGTCTTTAAGGAATTAATGAAAGGAAGAAAGACCATGTCAAGACGGTGCATCCTCAGATCCAGCCTAGGTACCTGGAACCAGCTTGGTCCTTGCATCCGGGTCCCTTCACGTCCAACCTTGTAGCCAGCAGCCTGGGGTCAGCGAGCCTGCACTGCCTGGCTACGGGAGGGAAGCCTAGGCCGCCCACCCAGGCTGCTTCGTAGAAAAGGACGAGGTGGGACCACCGGCCTTGCCAGAGTAAGCGAGGCCTGAAATCTTAGGGATTCCGGCCCGTGAGAGCGAGGCCAGAAGGAAGCGGATCTCCCAGGCCAGGCTCTGAAACATCCCCATTTGACGCTGGTGAGGAAAGAACGAACAGAACCACCCCTGTCCCCGGGGAGCAGAGGACGCAGGTGACGCTGTGGCAGGGGCGGGGGGCCGACTGTCCCAGGGAGCAGAGCGCTTTGGGACCAGCACCGCCCCCCACCACCACCTTCAACCTCAGGATCCCAGGCAAGCCATCCATCACTCTGAGCTTCAGTTTCCTCCTCTGTGTGGTGAGAAAAATGCCCCTACTTCCACTGTCATTGTGGTGGTCAACGCTGCCAGGCCCTTAGGAAGACACCTGGCAAGCAGTGGTCAGTGAGGGGTTGGCTGTGGCCTTGTGAACAGTCTGGCTGAGGCGCCACGACGTATGGTCGTTCAAGGACAAGCTAGTGGTACCTACTGGCTGTCTGTCTCAAAACGGACAGAGAGACACTGGACAGAAGAAATGTGCTCACAATAAGCTGCTGCTCATCATTCCACATTCTGTTCTTTTGAGCCACAGCCTCAGAGTCCACACACGTGCACACACCCTCATACACACACGCACACACACGCACACACACGCACAGACTTCCTTTACTGCCGTCGGCTTTTGGAAAGTATGTTTCTGAGGGGTTACTTTCAACAAGTCCTGTGACTTAATTACTTAATTACCTCTCTGTACATGTTATAAAATACATACACCTCAGAGCCACTGGGAAGACCAAATAAAATGAGAGTCGTGAATAGACTTTGCAAAATAAAAAACAGTAACAACTCCTAACGCAACTCCACGGCCGCTGCAGCTACCGGACGGTCAACTGGAAAACCATCCCCCACTTCTGTGCAGCCACTGGCCTGCGCTCCACACCCGGAGGAGGCGGCGCACGTTGGGGTCCCCCGAGTCGGCCATCCCTGTCACATCACAGGTGTGAGGGCCTCGGGGACGGGAGGGCGGGAGCAGCTGACCCTGGAGAGGCTGGATGGTGCCCTCCCCACCCCGAGAATGTCCCCGCGGTCCCTGCAGAGCCGTCTCCGGCCTCTCTGACCTGCCCACAGGAAGCGCCCGGGCACCCTGAGGACACTCCCTCCCGACAGACTAGACTTGCGGAGGGGGCCCGCGTGCTCGGTGTGACGGGCCCGGGGAGGGGGCCCTGGGTCCCGGGGAAGGCCTTCCGTCTGTGCTGGGGGAGGTACCCACCCCCGGTCCGCCCTGTGCTGGGCAGGGCCCAGCCCCGCACTCACCATCTGCACGCATTCCATCAGTGGCAGCCGCACCGCCTGGTTCCCGCTCAGCGACACCACGCAGGCCGGGGTCTCGGGGGTGGCCTGGAGGAGGGCGACCACGGCCTCCACCCCCATGCGGCTGGCCTGGTAATGACATCACGATGGTTGGAGCTGGCCCCGGGCCCGCCCGGAGACCAGCCCGGCACCCACAGAGGCTCCCCTGGTCCAGACGGGACCAGCCCTGTTCTCAGCTCCTCCGTCCTCAAGGTCCCCTCGCTTCTCCTACACCGAGTCCCAGTTAGTTACTCAGAGCCCTTCCCGATTACTTTTAACCACCTCCAACAACGAGATCAACTCCGCTAGGAACCGGCGTGCTGAAGGGTGGGGTGGTCAGAGCCGTGCGGAGCAGGAAACCGAGAATTGGACTCTGGGTCTCTGTGGTCCCTGGGTCCATTTCTAGAAACCTGCCCGTGGACACCCCGTTTCCACCTTCTGGGTTTGCCCCCCACATTCGGCAGGGTCTCTCGGTGTCTGGGTCACCAGGGGCCTAGGAACCCCCCTCGGTTAGCAGGTCTCCCTATGAGACTACGGGCCGTAGCACCCTAGGGACAAGCCACCTGGCGCTGTGGGCAGAGATGCCCTTTACCGATAGCTCTACTCAAGATCACCCAGTCTCCGTAGCAGACTGGTCCCTTTACAATCCCAGAGGTGTTCCTTTCCTTGTGACGATGCCTGACCATTTCCAGCCTCACTTACCAAAATCCTGTCAAAGGCTGAAGGCGTCCCACCTCTCTGCACGTGTCCAAGGATGGTCACCCGAGTGTCATAACCCAGCTGTGTGACCACGAGCTGAGGGGAAACACAGGACATGGCCGGGCACATCAGCTTGTTCTAGGGCTGGGGGCTGGGAGCAGGGGAAGGTCTCTCTCCCCTTCCTACACATCTCTGTTGAAGAACGTTCTAGTTTCTAAATTTCACTTCCTGAAAGAATGTTTAACGGCTTGCTGAAATTAATATTTTTTAAAGAATACTTTTATCATCAAATAAAACCTTTGTGCTCCTACCTCGCAAGTGAACATAAGTAACACAATTTTAAAAAACACTGTTTCTATAGCTTGTATTTCAAGCATATACTTTGTAAAAATCTAAACATTTCCCTGAAATCACCTTGAATTTGTAAGGTTGTATTTGAAAAGTATGACACAGTAAAATCAAAGCGTCCCCTCAGTCCAGGGCCCAGGTGAACCCAGCCAGTGGCCAGGACAGGCTACCTGCCTTGACTGGCCCTCATTTACTTTATAAAAATGATGGGGCTGGGTCACAGGAATTCCATGGTCCCTTTTGGCTCTAATATTCCACAATCCAATCTCAACTTCAGTTAAGTGGGAAGGAGTATCTTTGCCCTGACTGTATTTATTACTTCTATAAATACTAGCAGATGACTTTCACAGATATTTTGATAATCAGGTGAAAAGCTGGTCAGGGAATACGTAAAAGGCATCAGAGAAACCAACTTGCAAAGCCAAGGTGATGATGTCCTTTGCCCTGACGGGGGGCTTCCACCAGAGCCTGAGTCTGTCTCCCCAGCACTGTGTCCAGAACCTGCCCAGTTACCTGGGCAACCGGGGAGCACAGCAGATCCCTCCTGGGCCAGACAAGCCAGCACCCGCCGACCAAGCCCAACAGGACTCGGGCAACAGGATTGCGGGGTCAGCCTCCATGCAGGGCGGAGGAGCAGTGACTAAGGCCAGCCGAGCGGCTTTCTCTGTCAATAAGGCCATGCTCAGCTAATGCTCCGGTGGGAGAGGGAACTCTGCTGACCTCCTAGCTCCTGGGCAGCCGCCACCCAGAGCTGGAACCTTCTAACCCCACCCGACTGCATTTCCTCTGTCTCTGTCGGGGGAGCCCGGGGCCTCTGGGAATATTCCCAACAGTATTCCAGAGGCAGGGGCTCACCAGAAGCCAGGAGCTGTATGATTCTGATGCCAATAAAGTTATGAGTCATTACGAAAACATTTTTAATGAACAAGAAGAACAAAAAAACTTTAAATAATAGCGCATGGTTCCAGACTCCCGCCCTGCCCAGGGTGTCTAAATCTCCCGTTTCTAGACAGGCTCGGGGGTGAGAAGCCTGAGACACTCACCTCCTTGATTTGCTCAGAGGTGATGGCTTTGTTTTGGGTGTCAATGGCTCCTTCAGCCACAATGATGATGTTCAGTCTTTTTTTCCGGGCACGGTTCTAAGGAAACAAAAGATGAAATCCTCAAATGCCTAAACCATTCTTAACAACACAACAGGGGCCTCTGCCCCACCTGAACTGGCCTCTCTCCAGGGAGAAACGGTCACCTGATTTCATAGGTGGTTCTTAAGGACACAGGCAGGTCAAGGTACCCTAGGTAAGCAGGTGGGACAGGACTGCAGACGCAGAAGCTGCTGTGACATCACCACAGGCGGAGGCCGGCCCCTGCCGCCTTTGACCCCGACTCCCGGACGGTGATGAGCTCCGAGGCTGGGCTCTCCGGGGAGGGGGCTCTCTACTGCAAACCAGGCCCGAGAACTCCCCCGGAAGGCAGAGCTTCCTGCCACCTCACCTCAAGGAGGTTTGCACGTAAGACCATACAGTTACAGAAATAATGGAGAATAAAAATCAGCGCTTAGGGCTTCCCTGGTGGTGCACTGGTTAAGAATCTGCCTGCCAATGCAGGGGACACGGGTTCGAGCCCTGGTCTGGGAAGATCCCACATGCCGCGGAGCAACTAAGCCTGTGAGCCACAACTACTGAGCCTGCGCATCTGGAGCCTGTGCTCCATAACAGGAGAGGCCGTGACAGTGAGAGGCCCGCGCACCGTGATGAAGAGTGGCCTCCACTCGCCGCAACTGGAGAAAGCCCTCCCACAGAAACAAAGACCCAACACAGCCAAAAATAAATAAATACATTTATTTAAAAAAAAACATCAGTGCTTAAAAACTGATTTTCACCTTTGTGATGGGCAGCGCCAGCCCCAGGCCTGGGCAGGAGGGGCACAGAGGGGAATGTGGGCCCAGGCGGGGTCGGAGCCGCCCTGCAGGAACAGCCAGGCTGGCAGCATCCAACACTGGGGTCCGCGGTGCTCCCAGGCTCACGGCCAGCATTCTATGATGCCCCAAATCACTCTCAGTGAGTCTGTTCTCCCTCAAGTCCCCAGTCAAGGACCCTCCTCTGGGGGTGTGTGAGCTGTGTGGGGCACTGAGCCCAGAGTGGGCAGCACCTGAGCATGTCAGCCAAGAGGGCTCGGCCCGTCCTGCATCACAAACACACATGCTGTCTTGTTGGCTTATGATAGATATTAAATTTGCTACTTTTTTTTTTTTTTTTGGCCACACCGCGTGGCACGCGGGATCTTAGTTCCCCAACCAGGGATCGAACCAGTGCCCCCTGCAGTGAAATGTCAGAGTCTTAACCACTAGACCACCAGGGAAGTCCCAAAATGTGCTACACTTTGAAGAACTTATTAATCAGAGTACTTTCTAAAAGGTATAAAGATACGACAACAAGAATGATTATTTTAGCATCACTTGAAAGAGCAAAAATGGAAGTAATGACTGGTCCACAAATATGGAATTGGCCAAATAGCCATACTTCATCCATACAATACAATATTCCAAAGTGGCTAAAAAAAATAATGGGGTCGGGGTCATCCCTGGTGGCGCAGTGGTTAAGAATCCGCCTGCCAATGCAGGAGATGTGGGTTCAAGCCCTGGTCCAGGAAGTTCCCACATGCCGTGGAGCAACTAAGCCCGTGCGCCACAACTACTGAGCCTGCACTCTAGAGCCCGCGAGCCACAACTACTGAAGCCCATGAGCCACGACTACTGAAGCCCATGAGCTACAACTACTGAAGCCTGCACGCCTAGAACCCATGCTCCGCAACAAGAGAAGCCACCGCAATGAGAAGCCCGCACACCGCAACGAAGAGTAGCCCCTGCTCGCTGCAACTAGAGGAAGCCCCGGCACAGCAACGAAGACCCAACGCAGCCAAAGATAAATAAATAAACTTATAAAAAAATAATGGGGTCACCTATCCACTCAGGTGGGAAGACAGCCAGCTTGTCTGTGTAGTTCATTGACTGCCTCCCGGTCCCCCACCTGGATGGAGTCACTCATTCACTGAATCCTCACAAAATCTCTAAGGAGCAGCAGCATGACCCCGAGTTATAGCTGAGGAACTTAGGACATGAAGGGGAGGTCGTCTGACCAAACATCATTTGCTCCGTGGTTGGCAGAGCCAGGATCCACCCCTGGGACTTCTGATACCCCTGAGTCCTTTCCAACTTTATACCGAAATGCCCATGATTGGGGGATGCTCTGGGGCTTGCTTCCTGGGCCAATTATCTGGTAAGGTGTTTAGAGAAACTCTCACAGTGCTACACTGATAACCAATAAAAATTAATGACAGGCACTACAATATCGAGTGTTTCCACCCAAGTGAGCTTAAGCCATTAGTCCTAACTCTGCCAACGCTTAAGGGGGAATCCCAACACGTCCTAGCTGACAGGGCACTTTACAATGTCCGAATCTCAAGGAGGTTTGCAGATCAGACCACACAGTTACAGAAATTATGGAGAAACCTAAAAATCAGCCCCACGGCCTCACTGCTGATCTTCTGACCAGCCAGGCGCTTCCTCACAGCCAGGGTGCTTCCAGCTCTCTAAGGGCATTAGACCTTGGCCTGTGTAGTGTCACTGTCAACGAGGGCAGGGACTCGGGATGAGAAGGGACAGATGCAGGGACAGGCACGTCCCTCAAGTAATGCCCCGTGGAATGGCAATCAAGCGGATGTCCTCAGCGCCACGACGAAGGACCTGCCTAACAGGAGGGCCAGTGCTTGACTCCTGCAACCAGCCACGTACCTTCCCACACCAGCTGGCCGGCACAGCATGCCGCCCAGGTCCCCAGGTCAGAACCAAGAGATAATGAACTCGTTTGTTACTTCAATGGTCATAGTCATCCCTGGGACGTGCCCCTGGTCTGCTGCAGCCTAGAGCTCCAGCCTCAAAAGGGTGCATGATTCTTCCTAGTAAAAGAACAACTTTACCAACAGTTTCTTACAGAGGTTCTGGGTCAGCAAAGCTTATTTGAGTTGTTGCTGGAATTCCTTTCTTGGAACCCATCACTTTGAAGGCAGTGGCCATATCTTATGAAACGTGGGTCCTGGCTGTATGCAATGCTTACGTGTTTGCTGAATGCAATGGTAATTATCCTCTGCCATGCGTTTACTTTATCACCTATGGAACAGCGATAAGATGGCTATGGAAATAAGAGAAGGGAAATTCAATACGCATTGGGATTTCTGTCCCGAATGCTAACCGTTGTTTTCTACGAGGCCTCGCGTGCCTTAGTTAGAAGCCTTAACTAGAGGAAATCTGCCCGACACTGATAATCCACGGGGTGAAACACAAGCCCAACCCACAGACAGAAGGAAGGAAAAGCCTGGCTCAGAGGAGACAGCAGGCCAACCCACAGCAAGGCCAGCATGGTGGGGACCCCACAGCGGAAGGAGCTGTCACCACGTGTGCCACACGGCAAGATGGGGGATTCGGATGGAGTCAACACACAGGTCTCCTGTCCCTGTTACGTGGGGTCAGGGAGGCACCATGTTCCCCAGACCCTGGACTCTCACATCACCTCCTCTGTTTACGGTTGTAGCTGCTGCTTTGCACGAGAAACACAAAAGCTTCAGCTGTTTTCCCTCGAATCACTCTTTGCAACAGTGGGAGGTGGATGGACACGTGAGGGGTCGAAGCCCCCAGCAACCAGCCTGAAGCCACTTTGAGCAGAAAGCCGTCACCTGTCTAAAACTCTGTCCAAACCGAACATGCTAACGGCCACCGCAAATCACGGCCGGGGCAACGCAACCAGAATTGCTGGCAGTTAAGAGAGGCGAAACGTGGGTTTACCTCTGAGAGTTTGATGCACATGTTTTCCTGCCAACCTTCTTCTGGTGGAGATTCTGGAAGGAACACCCAGTCGGCCCCACAGGCCAACGCACTCACCAGGGCCAGGTACCTGCACGGAGACAGCAATGACCTCGTGGGGCTGCTCAGGGCACCCTGAGCTCAGGGCTGGCCCCGGCAGACAGGACGCCGCTGGCTCCTCGGGAACCCTTCCTGGCACCTTCGTGCTAGGGTGCGGGGCCCCGCAGGGACTGTGCTACCGGTCCTCTCCATCCCAGTCGCATCCGCACGTACGTACCCGCAGTGCCTCCCCATGACTTCCAGGACGAAGGTCCTCTGGTGGCTGGAAAAGAGATAAAGGAAACATCCACTTAGCACCACCGGGAAAGCAGACAGAAATGCCTGCCTTGTGTTTCCAGCAGGTACCTGAGCTGCCCCGCAAATGACCCACTTTCTACACAAGCAAATGCTATTGTGAGTGTGTTTCAAGCTCTTTCCAGCAAAGGGGCTGCAGCAGCGAGAAGCACCTCCCAGTTGTGTTTTATAGCAGGTGTGCTTGTGCCAGACACGCTCACGCTACCAGGACACGTGTGTGCTCTTCCCAAGACAACGGCTCTGCTGGGCAGCGTCAGCTGCTTCTCGGGCCACAACCGTGGGTTGGAGACCGCCCGCAGCAAGGCAGGACACGACAGTCACAGAGTCAGGTCCACACCCGGGGACCACAGCCTTTCCACAAACGGGAAACTAACCGTCACCAGTGACCCTGGGAACCCGAAGGGGACATGGTTTGCCACCGGTCGCAGTTCCACTGGGCATGGCCCTGAGACAGTGGCAAGTGCCTCATCCACGAAATGGAGGCACGTGTTCCATTTTCTTTCTCACGTGGCTTTCGTGAAAGTGCTTCGGAAACCCAAGGGCTCCACAGAAGGCATTATGGTAAAGGTTCTGCCATGAGTCTACAGCACGGGGACAGAAGGTCTCTGCCTCATCTACATGCTCGGAAACCCACAGGTGAGAAGCGGAATAGGTGGGATGCTCGCCCAGCTCTGATGACAGCTGTGCAAACTCGGGGCTTTACTTTGTGATTCCTGCAGGAGAGCTTTGGGTGGGACTTTATGTACTGCTTTGTCTTTTTCTTTTTTCTAAATTCTCTCCAATGAACACTTTTTTCTTTTACAATTGGGAAGCAGTGACTTTTGAAAATTGAAAATAAAAAGTAAACCAATACAAAATTGTTTCTAATATCAAGTGACAAGGCTTGTGGAACCTTCCAGAGCGGGCACTGAGGTCTCCGCAGCCCATGTCTCAAGCCCAGGGCCGCCTGCCCGCCCGCCCACCGGGTCCCCATGGCCACCACCTCTGGGCAGTCGTCATGATGGCGTCCACCACCTCGATGATGCGGTGCAGGGCAGAGTCCGTGCCGATGGTCATGTCGGTGCCGCAGAAGTCGTTGTCGATGGAGCCCACCATCCCCACCACGTTGAGGTACCCGTGCTTCTGCACCTCCTCCGTGCTGATCTTGCCTGTGGAGGGACAAGCCGCATGCCCAGGATGACACGGGGAGGGGGGAATGCACGCTTCGACATGGGTTTCCTACCCACTGCATCAGATCTGTACGCGACCTGATCCTGCATACTGACGGAGAGAAAAGCCGCACAAAGGTGGAGCTGGGGACAAGACAGGAGCAGTCATTTGACACCCAGACAAGAACACCGACCCAGGTGTAAAAATTAAAGCAAGGGGGCTTCCCTGTAAAAAAAAAAAAAAAAAAAAAAAAAATTAAAGCAAGGAAGGATCGCACGCTGCAATCGGTGGATACAATTTGACTTCTGTCTGGCAACGGCCTTGGAAAACGGCCTGGCTCTGAATAAGACACGTCACCACCCCAGATCTAAGTCTGAAAGAATATTGTACAACTGGTATATTGACTTCTTACAGGCCCATGGGGGCTAATTAGTTGCTGGACATCTACTTAGCGCTCTCAGGAAAGACCACCGGGGATGGTAGAGCTGCTTAAATGGGACCAGAAAGGTCAAGGTCAAGGGGGAGGCAGCTATCCCTCTCCTGAGTTACCACCCCAGGCGCCTGCCTTACACCAGAGCACGGTACAGAGACATCGTTAGGTCCTCTGCTGCTGGCGTCTGACAGCCCCTCTCCATTCCCCAAACAGATGTCACAGAACTTGGAGTCATCGCTTTAGCGCAAGTTTACGCTTTTCATAAGGTTGCTATTAGTCCAATTTGCTTCCACTGGCCATATTTTATATTAAAGTGGAATTTTGTAACAACATGTTTAAAAGACAAAAACCACAGAATATATAGGTTTCTTGAAAATCCCTTCCTATGATAAAAGACCATCCAGCAGCAGGTCGTTACCATCTAAATTCAAGTCTTGTAACAACTGATAGAAAGACCCCAGGGGAGCTGGGGGGGGGGCAGCCATGGGCGTCTGAGGACAGGTGTGAGCCAGAGCCACACACATGGCTGCTTGGCTTCGCCTCGAGCCCCTGACCCTCCTCTGTAAAGTGGGGATCGATACAAACCCTCTCAGGTGGTGGTCATGAGCAGTGCACAAAACCGCCTATGTCAAAAGTGGAGCCATGCCTGGCACATAGGATGGTGGAATGAATGTTATTCTTATTATCGTTACTGTCATTATTTGAGGCACGAATATAAGTGCTGAGGTGGCGACTGTAAGATCTGCATCGCCACCAGCAGCAAATACCTCTGGGACAGTTAAGCAGGCAGAATGTATGAACTCAAAGCTCTCTGAGGGGATGGGGAGACGAATGGGGGAGACAGAGCCCCACGAGAGTAATGTGCGTGGAGACAGAGACACACCCTCCCGGGCCAGCTCCTCCAGCAGCCCACTCCACTCCTTCCGGAAGATATTGGCCCCGGTGAGACTCCCGTCCCCGCCGATCACACACAGGTTGGTGATGCCCAGCTGAAGCAAGTTATGAGCAGCCTTCAAGCGGCCTTCCCGAGAACGGAAGTCCTTGCAACGGGCGCTGCCAATAATGGTCCCTCCCTGGAAAAGAAAGAAAGCCGTGTTTATCTATTTCCTCCCATTTGGACAGAAAGATGGACAGATTGGTGCATGTGAGTGCTGATGTAAAACCACAGGACTTTCAAAGCGTAGGTTTCCTTCCTTTTCATCTTTTGAATCGATCAACTGTGAAAGTTTAAAGTTTTCCCATTTTTAGCTCTACCCCAGAATTCAATGGCTAAAGACGCTGCATCATTCCCAAGGGGAACAGAATAGGGGACGGAAACAAGGATGAACGGCAGCCATCAGCTAAATGCATGGAGCAGAAGAGTCTGCAAGGTAACAATAGCTGTCCCGTGGGGAAGCTGCACCAGCACAGGGAGGGCTGGACCCCGCACACTCTCTGAGCCTAAGACGGGCCCAAGGCCGGTCAACAGCCACAGCCAGAGAAGCACTGTGTCCAGCGGGCCCAGGTAGTAAGACTCCCCTTCTGTTAGTCAGGGCTCCCCACAAGTGCCAGCAAAGTAGAAATCTGTGAGCCAAAGGGATTTATTTTTGCATGAGATCTGCCCCACCCCTCCCTGCCCACACCCCTTTTTCAGGCTTAAATCTTAGCTGGATTATCCAAACTTCTGGGAGAGAGAAATCATGATTTTTCATACTTTGTTTTTCAAAAGCAAAGGATCCCTAGTTGTATATAGAAAAATTCAGGATGCCTTTACACAAACCCTGCACACACTGATAAAACTTCAGTTTGTGTGTGACCTTCCAAGTGCATGCCTCTTCATAAAGCAAGGTGGCCATCAGCAGAAGTGATCCTCGGTTAATGATGACGGTCAGTGTGACAGGGGTGACGTCAGGACCTGGCACAGCACCAGGAAGCCTGGGTAGAAGGTGCAGGGTGCAGAGCAAAGATAAGCCAGTCCTCTGGACTTTGATTTGACCAAGAGCGATTAGAGGGTCACATAATTTCTATCAACGGGAAGTCAGCAACCCATAAACATTGAGGAGATAACATGGACAGGGCCCCAGGAATGAAACCCAGGACCGAGTGGGTTGCAGAGAAGTGGACACCAGTCTCTTTCTTTCTCTCTCTCTCTCTCTCTCTCTACACACACACACACACACACACACACACACACACCAACCATACTTGTATTTTGTATCTTTCTTCACAATCACCATAGTAGAGTGGAAATGCTCTCCTCACACGTGGGTTTCCTGTCTGGAATTCAGATGACAATGTCCTGACTTTTTGCAAATATTACTCTACCTAAGTATCCATGGTTGTCCAACTTTCCTTCAGCCTCTTCCCAGGAGTAGTAGAGCAAAAAGCCTCAAGTGCAGACTTGAGAGTCTGTGACCGGCATTTCAACTCACACCCCACTAGCATCCACCACCGCCCCCCTCCCAGCTTTACTGAGATGCAATTGGCATACAACATTTGTAAGTTTAAGGTGCACGCTGGGATGATTTGATACATGTATATATTGTGAAATGATGACCACCGTAAGATTAGTTAATACCTCTATCAATCCACATAGCTACCTTTCTGTGGCAAGAACCTTCGAATATATAATACAGCATGGTTATATTTTTAAAGGTATAGAACATGATAACTCAATATTGGTGCACATTGTGAAATGATCACCATGATCAAACTAATTAACACCTCCATCACCTCATCTGGTTACCTGTGTGTGTGTATGTGTGGTGAGAACATTAGTCTCTTAGCAACTTGCAAGTATATAATACGGTAGTGTTAACTACCGTCACCACGCTGTACATTAGATCCAGAACTTATTCATCTTATAACTGGAAGCTTATGTCCTTTGACCAGCACTTCTGCAGCCCCCTCAGTCCCTGGCAACCACCATTCTACTCTGTTTCTCTTGAATTTGCCTTTTTTAGATCTATGTATCAGTGAGATCATGCAGGGTTTGTCTCTCTGTGTCTGGCTTGTTTCATGTAACATAATGACCTCAATGTTGTCCTACATTGCTGGACTTCCTCTTTTATGGCCCAATAATATTCCATTTATATCTATATACCATATTTTTTTATCCCTTCTTCTGTTGCACTAGCACCTTCAGAGGGAATGGGACCGATCTCTTTTCTTTCAATTAAAAGAATACTCAACGTGAGTCACACATGAATACATACATTTCAAAAGATCAAATCGCAAGAGCTTTTCATGAAATCCATTCCTTCCATGTAATCTCTTTATTTCTCAACTGACTTGGAGTCTTCACTAAGCTACATTGTTCCAGGAATTTATTACACATGAAATATTCAGGCAAGAGGTTCCTTTAAGTTCCACGTGAACAACTGTTTCGCCTGAAGCGGTGATTACTTCATCCTTGTGCACACCAAGGAAATCAGCCCTGTCTGGGTCAGGGCAGAACAGGGATGCTGTGTTCCCACTAAATTCACAGCCCCGGAGGCTACCAGTCGGGATCTCTCCCATGCTTTGTTACACTGATGCCAAATGACTCCCAAAACCCAACAGGCAAGGAGATTTGCCACTAAACACACAGTACCAACAAACCAAAACTGCCTCAACGTTAATCTACTCTAAAAAAAGATACCAGATCTCCCCCTTCAAGTGCCACTAGCCATCACATGTAACTTTTTCTTGCAAGGATAATTCCTTAGTGTGCATGATGCAGAGCTTCTTAAAAAATTTAATTAAATGACAAATTAAGAATGTTTTCTTTCCATGCGAGTAGATAAGAATGATGCCAGGCAGCACTTCAATCTGTTGTAGGTATTACTGGAGCATAAGCACAAGAGGTTTCAAACCGAAGAGTTAGAGAGAGAAGCAGGATGGAAGCTCAGCACGTACCACTTGCAGGATGCTGGAGACACTTTCCCAGTCAGCTTCCACAATGTTGCTGCCACCATCCACCATGCCCTGGTAACCCTGGGGGAGGGAAGGAACATCTTTTTAAGACTGGGTTCAACTGTGTTGAGACATTAATTGATCCATGAGTTATGGAAAATGGAAACTCCGATGACAATGAATCCAAATTCCTAAGAGCCCTATGGTGAGAGGACACATTGTAACACTAGTGCTCCTTCCAAGCCGTACATTGTGGGAAAGCCTCTTAAGTTTCAACTCCAACACTGGGAATTTCCACCCAGACTCATCCAGAGTAGCACAGGGAGTCAGATAGTTTGCTTGGTGTCTACTGGCTCCTGAGAGATTGCAAACAGACGTATTTACCCTAACACTGTTGGTGACTCAACACAAACTCACGGAGAGCAGTGGTGTCAATCACACCGCGTACAGGAAAGCATCTGCCGGGTAATCCGCGACTCTCCACACACATGAAATAGGGTCTAAAAGCACAGCTGGATGTCACCCCATCCTCATCTGCCTTACCTTCCAACTAGTGCCAGTTTACTACACTGAGGGGATTCTGGACGACGATGCACATTTGACCAAAGACAATTACATTTCAACTCTAAATGCATCTCATTCTCCTCACAGATTGTCCAAGATCAAGAAGGATCCTGCGCCACAGCTAAGACTTGGCACGGCCAAATAAATACTTTTTTTTTTTTAAAAAAAAGGAATGACAGAAATGTTCATTTGCATCTCTATCTATGTGACTCACCTTCCAGGGCATTTACCCCTGAAAAGGAATAGGCATTAGCCATTTAGAAAAGTTTGTCATAATAGATTATTGTTGTGGATGCCTATCTCCTGCCTCGTGAAAGTCAAGAGGGAAGGAAAAAAAGGAATATAGATTTTTAAAAATTAAACAGCCCATGGAGTATGGAGCAAAAATTAATCAACAGTGCAGCCACCTTTATGGGCGATCAATTTGCATATTTATAGGTGTAAAATTTCCAACAAAATATAATACATATTATGATATATGACATTATAATTCTTATGTATAACACTGTTATAAAACCTAACACTAGATTATAGACATATTATTTATATATTTCATGTATAATATACACATATTATATATCATAAACTTTGTACATTCTATAAATGAACCTGCTCTCAGCTTCTCCCTTTTCTATTTGATTCCATGCTCTTTTCCTTTCCTAGCTGTCACATATTAACACAAGACTATACACACATGCACATATGTATTTATATATTGATACATTATATATAATAAATATCATTCATTATATACTGTATAATTATATTACACACATATTAATTACAATACAATACATATAATATCAATATTGTATAGAAATACATCTATACCCGTGTGTGTGTGTGTGTGTACAGTCTAGTGCTACACATGTGAAAGATGCTCCCTCGGCCTCAGGACAAGCTAGGACAGGGACTCCCATAGCCTGGCCTTCACGGAGAAGCAGTGGAACTTCCTCCAGACACACCTCGGTCCAACTCTAAGATCGCTTTTATCTTTTTGTCCCCATCTCCCTTCTTTCTGGAAACCGTAGACGGTGTACATTTTTAGCCTGTTCCATTTAGAGTACTGAGCCTGGTATGGCTGTTACCATGGAGGGCAAGGGTGACAAGCGTGAGTGTGATGTGATCCAGCACCCCCATCCCCCCCCCCCAGAGGGAGCGCTTATCAGAGGTGTTGTTTAAGTTGCATCCCGGCACGTAAGCTACCTGGGACCGGCTGGCCCGCAGACCACCCTGCCGCTCCAGGAGTGGGAGCAAAACAAGGTCCTCTCCTCTTCTAAGTGGCCCCCAGGGAGCTTCTTTCCACAGAACATTAAAAATAGGTAGACAGACAGATGATAGGCAGCTAGACAGTGGCGGACAGATAACCGATAGTAGGTGACAGGTGACACGGATCAGAGATACTGGCAGAGGATAGACGGGAGAGAGAGGGAGAATGTGGCCTTAGGGCTGCCCTTTCAACGACCTCTCCCTCCTCCAGACTCCCAGGCCTCTGGTGGGAATGACGCTCACCCTGCGTGCACAGGGCAACTGAACAAACCACAGTCAGTGGACTTTCGTTTCCAAGATGCCTGGGAGGCAGGGAAGGAGAAGGCGAGCAGCCCCGGGGCCTGGGGCCAAGTTTCAGACCTTCGGCTGCTGTGCTGACGTGCACCCTGCGGGGAGGGGTGATGTTTAATCATCCAAACCCAAGTGCTTCTGAGAATGAGAGGAAACTTGACGGTAATTCAGTCCGAACAGCCGGCACAAAACCAGACCGCCTCTGGCAGAGCAGAATGGGGAACTGGGCTGACCCGAAGGTCTTGACAAGACAGACAGTGAAAATCTTCTAATGCCCTCACACTGATAGCCACCGGGGAGATTTCTGCACACTCAGCCCTAGGTAAATAAAGAGACTAGGGAACCAGTCCCCTAGTCTCTTACAAGGATGCTTACAAGGATGACGTCAACATAGCCACAGGGTCAGGGACTGCCGTGGGGCCGTGTCAGCTGTGCAGGTGACAGCAGCAACTCCTAGATGATTCCTGCAGCACCTGCTCCTTAGCCAAGCACCGGGACGGTTAGCTGCTTAATACCTGCCCTATGGGGAATGAAAACATTTCCTTTCCCTTGATTATTTCTGAGAATTTAAATACGGATCTAATAAAAAACATCTGCAAATCCCTTTGCTCCTACAGTGAGAACATGGCAAACCGTTCTCCAGACCGTAACGCTTATTCTGAGAAGTAAAATGTTCTCCAGAAAGAATCTGCTTATTTTGTGTAGCCTAAATACATACAATAAAGAAAGTGACTAAGAAAGTGGATGATTTTGCAAGTGTTGCACTCAAAGCAGCTCTCTATTGTGCCCATGGGCTGGGCCATAGGAAATGACTCACTCACTCTGTAGTTTGTGAAGTTGTTAGGCCCATGGAACATCTGAATAACAACTACCAACTACAGTTTTAAGTTGTCTTTTGCTAACACAGAAGATGTTACTAAGTGAGGGAGACTAGTTTTACACAAATGTACCATGATTTATAAATTCAGAGGAGGTTTTGCAAGTCTCCTTAGAAGGTTGAACACTCATTGTGACACAGCCAGAGCCCAAAATACTTTCTCAAATTCTGTTTCAGGATCCGCCTTCCGAGCCAGTTCTATGATTCACACAAGAAAGGCAAACCGTAAAACACTGGAAGCCACGCTTAGCTTTGGACCAAAAGTAACACTGTCTCGTTAGTCCTGGTTCATAAGGTGACCCCAGGAGACCCTCGGCTGGTTGTATCAAATCCAGCGCTGATCTGTCTAAGAACATGCCAGAGGCTCTGAAAACATCTTGACTTCTTGTCTGGGATTGTTTTGAGCAAAACAGGCACAGTCTCCCAAAGGATTATGTAGGAGACGCTGCCACATGTAGGGGTATTTATAGGCATTTGTTAAATCTGTTCTAAATAGGGTAAGAGTTAGTCCACCTGAGGGTGGCTTTCGCTTATAAGAAATCGCAGGTGTACTGTTTAAAATTAAAGACCCAGAGGGAAATTACGATCTTGTGCTATGGCAAAGTTGGCTTTTTAAAAAAATTTATTTTTAATTTCTCATTCTGAGAGAGAAATTAGTTTTATGCTATAATAAAGTTGGCTTTAAAAATTTTTTAATTTATCTTATTTTCATTTTTTCTGGGAGATATATATCTATATATAATTATGGTATCACTAGTGTTTGCATTTGTCCAGACTCAAACCGTACAAATTTACTATGTACAGTCCTTTGTATATCGATTATACTTTAATAAAACTTAAAAAAGATATTTGCAATATATACCAATTGAAGACAAAGGTGAAGGTGAAAGAAAATTACTGGTATTTTAACTCTGCCTGATGGCAACTTTCCCTTCATTTTTCTGATTACTTTCAAAGAGACGAAGTCTAATAGCCTGCCTCTAGTCCTTTCTACTTATAGCCCACTGAATTAGTTGAATTAAATACAGAAGCTTTAAGGCCAGTTCTTGCACTGAAGCCAAGTAAGATGCTTCTGCTCCGTTCAGTCTCGGCTTTTTGTTTCAGAAAACTGTCGGATGGGTCCCCATGTCTTCTCAACTTAGTGATGCTTTTCCCGAATCCTGGATTCTTCGGTCAGCAACTCTGTTTGAATGTCAAGCATTCCAAGGACCAGAGGAAACAATCGCTAAAAAGATAACAGTATCTAGAAAACACTTTGGAAGTGTGTTATCACTGACATTCAGAGACTTCCCCAGGGGTTCCAACTAAATACCTGTGTTTGTTTCCTACAGAATGAAGGTTTTCCAAGTTAATTCCTTAATAAATAAACTTTTCGCTTATAGGATTTAAGAGCCAGCACATAGAGGGGTTGGCTCTGAACTGCTCAAGGGTTAGTAAGTGCATTGTGCCGAGCCAGGTGTGGGTGCAGGAGAGACAGGCGGTGACGGCTCTCCACGTTGATGGTTTTCAAGGTTTGGGAATCATGCGTTTATTCAGTGCATAGGAGACACATGCGCAGAACCTCAGCTCACACACTTCCTCCCTCACCCAGAGCCTGCTCGGCCCCCACTAGGTTCTAAATGCACAGACGCCCTGGTCCAGGGAACCAAGTCGCTCCTGCGTGCTGATTTCACAGCTTTGGGGAAAATGCCTTTAGGTTTGTCCTTGGTGAGATTTGGTCAACTCCAAACTTCTGAACGGGTTACAACACTACGAGTCATGGTACAGCCCTGAACTTTGAGCTTTTGGAAACCCAGTGATTTATTGAGCCCTCTGGTGCTATTAGATTTCTTTAAGCCAAAGCTCGTAATACACAGTTCCTGGTATGTTATAAACCAAAAGTCACAGCAGGACAAAGCCAGTCGCATAAGCCAGCCCTCTTCTCTCACAGTGAATTATGTACTTAATTAGTGGTATCAGCTGGCAGGGCAGAGGCAGGGAGGGAAGTGATCTTTTTTGCAACTTGGGCACTAAAATGGTTCCTAGAACTAGGTGGTCTAAGCCCAAGGCAGATGTTGACGGTGTGAGGATCAAGCCAGATCACATGGGAAGGATTTAGCTGGACCTGGCAGGGGGCAGGCATGCAGTTAAAAAGGGTGCTCGGGGGCTTCCCTGGTGGCGCAGTGGTTGAGAGTCTGCCTGCTAATGCAGGGGACACGAGTTCGGGCCCTGGTCTGGGAGGATCCCACATGCCGCGGAGCAACTGGGCCCGTGAGCCACAACTACTGAGCCTGCAGGTCTGGAGCCTGTGCTCCGCAGCAGGAGAGGCCACGACAGTGAGAGGCCCGCGCACCGTGATGAAGAGTGGCCCCCGCTTGCCACAACTAGAGAAAGCCCTTGCACAGAAGGGAAGACACAACACATCCAAAAATAAATTAATTAATTTTTTAAAAAAAACAAAAAAAGAAAACAAAGAAAGGAAGGTATCAAGTAGAGAGTATCTATAAAAAAAAAAAAAAAAAGGTGCTCAGGGCCGTAACAGTTCACCAGTTCACTCTTCCAGGCGTGCATAAGCCAGCCTGCCACCAAGAAGGTAGGTCTCGCCCTGCATTCCCCAGGTCATCCACCTTTTGTGAATTAATTTAAATAACTCAACCAATCCAGCAAGGGGCACGTCAGCCAAAGGGCCAGGCGGCACCGCCTCTCTCCCAGCTGCACAGCGAAGCTTCTACCTATACCTTCCGGCATCGCTGTTACAATTTTTAGACAGGCGTTAGTGGTTAAGGAGTTCTGTCTTTAAAGAATTTAAAATGCAGAAATGGTACGTGTAAAACCTCAAGGAAATGAGACAACTGGACTCTGGTCACCTCTCTTGGCCTTCACGGAACTATTGGGGCACAGGTGAGGGTGGTGACCGCAGGCGAGAGCAAAGGGGTGACAAAGCCAGACACGGCCCCAAAGTTGACTTTCTAACCTGCTCTCTGTGCGGGTGGGTGGCTTTACCATCTGTCCTGCGCACACATCTCAGGATCACAGGACACCCAGCAAAGCCACCTGCGTCTCCCTCCCTCCCTCCCTCCTGCTCGAATCCCCTGCAGGGACGAGCCCGGGGTTCTGACAGAAGAGCGGAGGTGGTGGTGGGATGAACTGGGAGATTGGGATTGAGATATATACACTAATATGTATAAAATAGATAACTAATAAGAACCTGCTGTATAAAAATTAAATAAAATTAAAAAAAAAAAAAAAAAGAGCGGAACCTCAGCTTCTGGGCCCGACTGCCCATGCTGCCCTCGCTGGGAAAGTGAGTTTTTGTTGTCCTTTGGTCACAATGTGACATTTCTCACTTGAAAACTTGTGAAAGCGGGCAGTTCACCATATACAAGAAGAAAAATAATGTGCCTTTGTGGCAAACAGAGGCAAGGAAGGGAGACAGGGTACCAGTCTATTAACTGACAACTAAAGCTTGCTCATCATCATAGGATGCCAGGCCGGGATGCTCAGCGCCCTGACCAAGTGCAGCTCAGATTCCAGGCTGGTCCGAGAGGGACCCAGGGCTCCCGTGAGAAAGCCGCTCACTGGACCTCCTGTGATGGCCGAGGAGACCAGAATGTTAGCTCCCAATCTTGTTCTGATGTCCCTGTTCTTTCACAGTAGGAAGTCCTGACTCACCTCACCCATTTAGAATGTGTTGTTTGTAATAAGAAGATTAGCTGCTGAAAGTGATGCTCTACTCCTAACCTTTCTTCAATGGGTGACGATGGGTGGGCCTGATATTCACAAATGCTGGGCTTGAGGAGGGCCAAGCCCTTACGAGTTCTTTTAAAGAGCAAAGACTTTTAAGTTAGTCATAGATAAAGAGCTATAATAAGAATAATGACTTCTTTTAATCTGCAGGAAAATCTGCACCTAATAGGATGTTGACCCTGCATACTAAATGAAACACATCTAGACTATTTCTGTAGCCGAGATCAGAGCAGGTAACTTAAGGACTCTCCCCACCCTGATTCTCATCCACCTAAACCTGGGACAGTCCACCCTGAGCACAGTCTTTTGCAAAAGGTATGTAATGTACTCGTCCTCACTGTCTCCAAGAAGCTTAAGGAAGCTCTATCTAAGGAAAACCCCTATCTTAAAAGGAAAAAACAAATAAATCTACAAGTGGCTTGGTAGGTGGAAAGAACGGGTTAATCCACACCCCACCCCAACCCTCCCTGAATGGCGCCCAAGGGTTGGCATGTATCACACGTAGACTTGTCCCAGATTTACAGCAGGCCCAGTGGCAGCCAGACAGAACAAATCCCGTGCCAGACCTTTAGCAGAAATACCAGTGTTTTCCGATCAATATGCTTCCCAGATGCTTTCTACTCAAGAAAAAGCCAAAAAAACTCCATTTAAATAATTGATGCTGACCTGTTTAACTGGTTTGATGTTGGTAACCTGGAAAGCTCTAGCTGAACTTAGAAACTAGACTAGGCATGGACAAATGTGTTGGATAAATTACCAAATGATTCTTTAAAAAAAAACACACAAAACCAAACGTCTTCTAAATTTGAGCCCCAGTGGGTATAGGATGGTGGTCCCCAACTAGAGGACATCTGCTGACATCTGGAGACATTTCTGGCTGTCACTGCTGTGGGCTTGGGGGTGATCCTGGCTTCCGGTGGGCAGAGGCTCTAACCAGGATGCATAGCCCAGCACCTGCACCCCCCAGATCCTCCAGCTGCAGGTGCCAACACTGCTGAGGCCAGGAAGGAAGCCATGCCCGACGGGATGTGACCCAGACTGCAGACATGTGGACGTCCACAGTCCTGAGACGGTCCACAGGGAAGTGATTCACCTGAGCCCCTAGTTCTGTGCCTGGCAACAACCAGAGGAATCGAAGGCACCTGTAGCATCATGGCCCCCTTGCCCCGTTTGTGCACAGATTTTTTCCAAGTGCAGGACGGGTAAATATGATTTTCACCAGACAGACGAGGAAGCAGGGCCAGGTTAACGTGTTGATTCCCAGCCATTGGCTACATATGTGGGTCCACAATCGCTTCCCCAAACCCTAGGGGCAGGAAGTGTGCCAGAATTTTGAAGGCTAGGATTTTAAGAAGCAGTATGGACATTATGTGTCACCTGGCACTGTCAGCAGCGTGAACAAGCCTCCCCATTCCCCTCCTGCCCCCTCCACCGCCCCGGGGACAGTCACACTAGAGGGCGAGTCCGGGTTACATGCAGCTCCACCAAGGACTGCTGCCCAAATGAGTTCGGGCAAAACTGGCAGGTTTTAGAGATTTTTGGATTCCAGAATTACAGATGCAGAGTCGTTACACCTGTAGTGAAGGGATGATTGGATTTAGGGAGATAATGTTGATACTGTCAGTGCCCAGGCCCTGGGTTGAGTGATCCCTGAGGCAAGGCTGACACTGAGGACCCCCTTCCATGGGGACGTAAACAACAGGCCCTGTTCACTAGAATCACTCTTTTTGGGGTGCGGGAGGGGGTGTCACGAGAAGCACGGCATCACCTCCTAACAGGAGATTTCGGTTCAACTGTATCCACCTCTAGGCTGTTTCTATTTCCCTCCAGAACATACGAACCTCAAAGTTCTGACCATTCCTAGGGCCGACCCACAAAAGCTGTGCTCAGTTGAATGCTCTGAGATGCCCGTAAAGCGGTTATCATGAGAATCAGACTCACTCCGATGCTGCCCCACACAAGGGTTCTCTTTGGCATCTTCCTGACGGAGGAACCAAAGAATTCCCTGCTCCCTTAAAGGGGGTGTATCTGTTCAGACTCAGGATGCCTTACGGCCCACCTGAGGGTGGGCAGGAAGCGGGGCTCCCACCGGCCGACCGTCCCCTCACCCCCACTCACCCTCATCCTGAGAGGACGTGAAGAGTGCGGCCCCAGGACATCAGGAATAAGATCCCCGTTACCCATGAGTAAAGTGGGCCCAGGAGCCCTTTCGGGTTGGCAACGTGGGAATAAATCTGGCTTCTCTGTGTCGAGATTTCTCCAAAGTGAGCCCAAATGTTCTTAAAAGGGAGTCCAAGTGTTGGTAGGCTCAGTCCCACCTGATACATCCCCCTTCAATTCCTTCATTTTGAAATGTACAAAGTCTGGTAGGTATGAGTCAAAATATACCACAATGTCCCCAGAATACAGACACAGCCGCAGGACACAGTGCCAATAAAAAACTAAAACCAAAACAAAACAAAAACAACAAAACCCTCTGATCTGAGAAAGATGATGTAAAGTTGACCAGGCACTACATTGGTTGCAGTACCCACAGATGCCCCACCCCCCGACTCCTCCCACCGACTTTCATGCCAAACACAGATGTGGCCCTTTGTTTAAGGCAGGGCATCACTGACTCTCGGCATCCCTGACGCATCCCATGCGATGTGGCATGTTGAGCAGCATCCCTGGCCCACGAGATGCCAGTGGCACCACCAGCCCCCTAATAACGGGACGATCAAAGACTGTCTCCAAGGCACCAATGTCTGGGGGTGAGACATGCCCCCATCACTGGTTTGATGGGGGTGTGAGCTCCCATCTCAGCCCTGTCAGCACCGAGGACTGACACAGAGAAACTGAACCACCCACAACCAGTCCGCTTCCTCAATGAAGTAACTAAACCGACTTCCTTCCCTTCCCTCCTGGACCTGCAAGTTGGTCTTGAAGATCAAATGAGTCATTATAGGGATGGAACTGCATCCCCGCCAGGGAGGCAACAAGAAGGGCAGTGGGCTAGGTGATCAAAGGTTTCCTGGGGAACAGGCTGCAAACCGGAAGCCTAAGGACATTCGTCTACTGCAAGTCTGAAAGCATTTTGTTACTCGGAACAGAAAAGCCTGATCTAAGGGTGCTCCACCCTCAGATGTTTAAAGCACGTTCACTCATCAGGCCAGCCTGGGGTGCCTTCTCTCAATTTCTAGGGCAGAGCAACCCCTCCCCAAAGTAAAATAAAACAAAAAGGCAGAGGAAACTGTATGCCAGGCACACTCTCCAGTAGCAGCAGGAAAAGAATCAGCTTCAAGGTCAGAGGAAGGGGAAGAAGCAAGGTACGCGACTTCATCACGGCAGCTAACGTGCTCCCTCCATGTTAATGGTGGGGCCATGGCTGCCAGGCAAGGCCCAGGACAGACGGGCATGAGAGCAGTTTGGCCCTAAACATATCCCAATAGAAAACAACAAAACTATAGCTCTAAAAAGGCTTTGATAAGACCCACTGTTTCAACATTGTCCAAATCAGGTGAATACAAACCCCAAGCCCACAGAAACAGTTTTAAAAAGCAAACCGGGAGGAGGAACCAAGATGGCGGAGTAGAAGGACGTGCTCTGACTCCCTCTTGCGAGAACACTTGTGGCTCACCATGGGGACAAGGACACTGGCAGAAGTTCTGGGAAGTAATCCTTGGCGTGAGCCCTCTCAGAGTCTGGCATTAGCCCCACCAAAGAGTCCAGGTAGGCTCCAATGTTGGACTGTCTCAGGCCAAACAACCAACAGGGAGGGAACCCAGCCCCACCCATCAACAGTCAAGTGGATTAAAGTTTTACTGAGCTCTGCCCACCAGAGCAACAGTCAGCTCTACCCACCACCAGGCCCTCCCATCAAACCTCTTAGATAGCCTCATCCACCAGAGGACAGAGAGCAGAAGCAGGAAGAACTACAATTCTGCAGCCTGTGGAACAAAAACCACATTTACAGAAATACAGACAAGATGAAAAGACAGAGGGCTATGTACCAGATGAAGGAACAAGATAAAACCCCAGAAAAACAACTAAATGAAGTGGAGATAAGCAACCTTCCAGAAAAAGAATTCAGAATAATGATAGTGAAGATGATCCAGGACCTCGGCGGGGGGACGACGACAATGGAAGCAAAGATCGAGAAGATGCAAGAAATGTTTACCAAAGACCTACAAGAATTAAAGAACAAACAAACAGAGGTGAACAATACAATAACTGAAAACTACACTAGAAGGAATCAATAGCAGAATAACTGAGGCAGAAGAACGGATAAGTGACCTGGAAGACAGAATGGTAGAATTCACTGCCAAGGAAAAGAATAAAGAAAAAGAATGAAAAGAAATGAAGAAAACCTAAGAGACCTCTGGGACAACATTAAATGCAACAACATTTGCATTATATGGGTCCCAGAAGGAGAAGAGAGAGAGAAAGGACATGAGAAAATATTTGAAGAGATTATAGTCAAAAACGTCCCTAACATGGGAAAGGAAATAGCCACCCAAGTCCAAGAAGCAGGGCAAGTCCCATACATGTAAACCCAAGGAGAAACATGCCGAGACACCTAGTAATCAAATTGACAAAAATTAAAGACAAAGAAATGTTATTGTAAGCAGCAAGGGAAAAATGACAAATAACATACAAGGGAACTCCCATAAGGTTAACAGCTGATTTTGCAGCAGAAACTCTACAAGCCAGAAGAGAATTCAGCACCACCAAACCAGCTCTACAACAAATGCTAAAGGAACTTCTCTAAGTGGGAAACACAAGAGAAGAAAAGGATCTACAAAACAAACCCAAAACAATTAAGAAAATAGTCATAGGGACATACATATCAATAATTACCTTAAACGTGAATGGATTAATTGCTCCAACCAAAAGGCACAGCCTTGCTGAATGGATACAAAAACAAGATCCATATATATGCTGTCTACAGGAGACGCACTTCAGACCTAGGGACACATAGAGACTGAAAGTGAGGGGATAGAAAAAGATATTCCATGCAAATGGAAATCAAAAGAAAGCTGGAGTAGCAATACTCATATCAGATAAAATAGACTTTAAAATAAAGAATATTACAAGAGACAAGGAAGGACACTACATAATGATCAAGGGATCAATCCAAGAAAAAGATACAACAATTATAAATATATATGCACCCAACATAGGAGCACACCAATGCATAAGGCAACTGCTAACAGCTATAAAAGAGGAAACTGACAGTAACACAGTAATAGTGGGGGACTTTAACACCTCACTTACACCAATGGACAGATCATCCAAAATGAAAATAAAAAAGGAAATAGAAGTTTTAAATGACACAATAGACCAGATAGACTTAACTGATATTTATAGGGCTGATATTTATAAATATTTAAAAATATAAATATTTATAATATAAATATTTATATTTATAATATAAATATTTATATTTATAATATAAATATAAAATAAACTAATGGGACCTAATGAAACTTCAAAGCTTTTGCACAGCAAAGGAAACCTTAAACAAGATGAAAAGACACCCCTCAGAATGGGAGAAAATATTTGCAAACGAGTCAATGGACAAAGGATTAATCTCCAAAATATATAAACAGCTCATGCAGCTCAATATTAAAGAAACAAACAACCCAATCCAAAAATGGGCAGGAGACCTAAATAGATATTTCTCCAAAAAAGACATATAGGTGGCCAAGAAGCACATGAAAAGCTGCTCAACATCACTAATTATTAGAGAAATGCAAATCAAAAGTACAATGAGGTCTCTCCTCACACCAGTTAGAATGGGCATCATCAGAAAATCTACAAACAACAGATGCTGGAGAGGGTGTGGAGAAAAGGGAACCCTCTTGCACTGTTGGTAGGAATGTAAACTGATACAGCCACTATTGAGAACAGTATGGAGTTTCCTTAAAAAACTAAAAATAGAATTACCATATGATCCAGCAATCCCACTACTGAGCATATACCCAGAGAAAACCAGAATTCAAAAAGACACACGCACCCTAACGTTCCATTGCAGCACTATTTACAATAGCCAGGTCATGGAAGCAACCTAAATGCCCATCAACAGACAAATGAATAAAGAAGATGTGGTACATATATACAATGGAATATTACTCAGCCATAAAAAGGAACAAAATTGAGTCATTTGTTGAGACGTGGTGGATCTAGAGACTGTCATACAGAGTGAAGTCAGAAAGAGAAAAACAAATATCGTATATTAACTCATGTATGTGGAAGCTAGAAAAATGGTATAGATGAACTGGTTTGCTGGGCAGAAGTTGAGACACAGATGTAGTGAATGTATGGACACCAAGGGGGGGAAACCGCAGTGGGGTGGGGATGATGGTGTGCTGAATTGGCGATTGGGATTGACATGTATGCACTGATGTGTATAAAATTGATGACTAATAAGAACCTGCAGTATAAAAAAACAAACAAAAAACAACTAATACTAAACTTTCTTTGGGTTATTTCTATGGAAATATGTTAATATATGTTAATATAAATGTTTCAGACATTACCTGAAATTTCTAAAAATCTTATATGTTTTGGTATAATGTTATAAGTCATAATTCTAGTTATTACTTTAAAATGTATATCTCAGAAATAAATTTGTATATCTCAGAAAACTAAATTTCCTCATCAATTGCATTATTATAAACTTTCATCAAATCTTTAACCGTGGTCAGTTTTAAGTCTTTTGTCATTTACAGACAGTTCTGGGTGTACTCTGATGCTTTCGCAAAAATGTTCCTATAAAAGGGTTTTTCTTCAAGGAATTCATGGAAACGACTATGACAAGTACAGGTTTCTGGTAACTGACTATACTGCTGAACTGAATGAGTAAGCATTTTCAGAACTCTAATGGTTTTCCATTAGATGATTTCATAAAAGTGCTAACAAAAGATCAACATGAAAAAATAATAATTACACGGGACTGAGTGAACTGATGAGGATGATAATTTTTGTGACTTTCTGTTTGAATAAAAATAAATAAATAAATAAAAAGATAAAAAGCAAACCTAAGCCCAGGAAAAAACATCTTTCCCGCAAACGATAAACACATGGTCATTTGGACCAACGAGCAAAACCTGTGAGCAGTTACTTCTCAAGGAGAGAAAATGACTCAGTAAACAGACTCCGGAGCCCTGGCCAGCTCTCAGCAAGGTGGGCCGCACACACAGAACTGGCAGGGTTGGTGCCACCTGTGTGCCCGGCGTGGGCCTGGGATGGAACAAAGAAATCACTTTGGCAAGACACACTGAGACCCGTTAGGACGACTACCCCTTTTAACTCGGCAGATGCCGTATCCTGGGATCACAGCAACGATGCAAAGCATAGAACAGCTTCAAATATTAACCTAGAGCTTGCTGTGTTAGGATAGTTGAAAAATGGGCAGTGACCTAAATGTTGCCGGTGGCATAGGAATGCAAGGATCAAGTAGCTGAGGGGTCAGGTAAATGATGAGACATCAGGTTGATGGAATTTTACACAGACATTTACGCGATAGTTGTGGAATGTACGTTAACACATACAAAATTGTCATAACACACTGGCAGGTAAAAAACATAGTATACAAAATACATTTGCTATGGTGCTAATAATGTATATATTTCCTTCCAGTATTTCACATGTATTACACTGGGAAGAATCAGAATAAAATCCTAACAGTGATTTTGGAAGAATTAAGCAATTAAAAAAACCATTCTCTTATTTCCATTTTTAAGCTTTATTCTGTTTTATAAATTTAAAAACTAAATATGTTATTTTTTCTAATAGTTTTTGAAATAAATCACGTGGTCCAAGCTGTATGGGTGCCTTCCCTCCAAACACAACTTACTTCTAAGCTGCCAGGACCTCAAAAGCAGGAGATAATGGGCCATCTGTTTGCTTTCAGATGCTTCATTTTGAAGTTAAGGCATAAAGAGATACTAGGGAGGTGGCCTGGGTTTTACATTAATGATGAAAAGCCCAAAGTGGCCACTCTCCCCCCCATTCAGCTTAATGTTTATTCAAATTCAGGCCCCAGTTTTAGTGACTATATCATGTAAGGAATGAGAACTGCAAATAAGTACAACCAGTTTGATATCATTAATCCTACAAGAACACTAGGTGGATATCAAAATGGCATTTTGAGCCCCGTTTCATCACCTTTCTCCCCTTGTTCCCTAATACAAATCTCACAGACGTGCATCTAGACCGGGGGTGTAACCTCTCCTGGTACCTGGGCTCCCCTATTGGTACCCAAGTTTGCCCGTCACCTGCTGCCCCTTGCCTGCAGTCAGCAGCCCCAGGCACGCGTGAGGCCCCCAAGTGAGTACGCGGCAGCGATTCCTGAGAGTCAGAGAAAGCGGGAGGGGGACGTGACACTGACCTCATAGATAAAGTACACTTTGGCGCCCGCGTATATTCCCATGCGCACGACAGCTCGGACAGCAGCATTCATACCTGCAAAGGAATAAGGACAGTAGTTACTGAGGAGGCTGGGGAGAATCTAGTGATGCCATTTAATTAGCTGTGATGGTGGGAAAACCGTGTAACCTCTCGGACGGCCCCTATGCAAAGTGCTCACAACACAAACCTCCAGGCTTAGTGCAGGGAGAAGAGAAAAAAGTACAAGGCAGGGACCAGCATGTTGTGGCCTAGTCCACAGATGAACAGAGCCTGGAGCACTGCTGGTTTAGAACATCGCTGTAAACACACTCGGAATATGAGCGACCTCAATTTGGTGTGAATCCGTAGGTTGATTCCATCCAATTGCAAAACAACAAAGGAGAGATGTTTGTTTATAGGTAGCCAATTTCAAATAGGCCTGAAAAGGCCATTGGTCTGGGGAGGAGATGAAAAATTATTACCAGCTACTAGTGTAAAAGAAAGTAATTTAGTCAGTGGCCTTAAATATAAATCATGCAATTTTATTAAAAGATCCAATTAAACCAGTATACTATAAATAATACCTAATCAAGATAAATGTAGGCCATTTTCCACACTTCCCCAGAGGGCCTTGAAGGAAGTTAAAAGTGCAATGTATCCTTGTATAAAACTGCCACACTCCACTCTGCTTTCCACTGAAGCCCCATTTGGGGGCAGCCAACTGTGCGATGGACCATAAGTCTAGACCTACGTGAACAGGTCAGGATTTCACATCTGTAAAACCCTGTATCATCATATCAGCTGATGAACAAGGCCATCAGGAGAGCAGTGAGAAGGGAGGATCATTCCTCTCGTTAGGGATGCAGTCCCGAGCCTCAGAATATGCAGCACCTGGGCATCCAGCCTAACTGCTCCTGTGCCAATAGTTCCAATCTGCCTCCTTCGTAAATTTAAATTTTGGGAACAGACTTCAGGACTAAAGGTGTTGGAGAACATGGACCATACAGTAAGTGGTACTTCTGGTAAGTAAATAAACAAACGAAGGCACCTCGGGTCCCAGGGAATATACTCCACAGACAAGGAGATTAAATTTGTATGTATTTGGATGGTAAACCTGCTCAGAGGATGGTTACAAATTTACAAATTACATTGAGCCAGTTTGGAAATCTGGAATGAGATCGTTGCCTCTGAAAGGTGACAATTTTGCAAGGCTACAGTGTTCACAGAGCCGGAAAAGCTGGAAATAAATCCATGTTAAATGTATATCTAACATCTACGCACAGGTAGACATTATGTATTTGGTAGTCTCACCACTTCATGTTCAAACCTAGTTTATTACACGAAGGATTTTAATGACCTACTGATTCATTGCTGGCTGTCTCTCATACCCTCAAACTCAGCATTTCAAGATGCAATAAATCATTTCACCTGCGTCATCTTCACCTCCGTTTCCTATATTCTCTCACTCAGATCAGCAAAACTTTTCACTCTCACACAAGCTGGATACTCATACCCTCCACAGCTCCTTGCCCATAAAACTGACATTTCCCTCCCCAAACTTCCCCTGAATCCACCATCTCCCTCTAACATTATTCACGTTATGGCCAGAATGAGTAAAGCAGCTTTTCCTCTTTTGTTATTATACAAGTAATTTATAAATATATTCTTCTTATTAAAAAAATTACATATGTCGGAAAAGGCAAAGCTGTGGAGACAGTAAAAAAAAAAAGTCAGTGGTCGTTGGGGGTTGGGGGATGAACAGGTGGGGCACAGAGGATTTTTAGTGCAGTGAAACTGCTCTGTATGACGTTATAATAATGGATACACCTCGTTATACATTTGTCCAAACCCATAGAACGGGCAACACCAAGAGTGAACCCTAAAACATCAACTATGGACTCTGGGTGAGGATGACGTGTCCATGTAGGGTCATCAATTATAACAAATGCACCAGCTGGTGGGGATGTTGAGAGGGTGGGGGTGGGTCTGCATGGGTGGGGGCAGAAGATAGAGGGGAATCTCTGGAACTTCGCCTCGGCTTTGCTCTGAAATCTAAAACTCTGAAAAACACGGTTAAAAAAACAAACACAGATGAGGCCGTGTCTTGCTTTCCCATGCCCGCCCCTTTGGAGTGCAGTGCATACACCCTGTAGACGCACTCCCCTTGTGCTAGCTGTAATCTCACACACTTTTTTGAGATGTTTTCTATGGTAGCATCAGCATTCTCTTTCTCAAACTCAAAAACGCCCAGGTTCCTCCCTGGATTCCCCAGGGCCTGTGCTCATAAAACCAAGCTCTTCAGGTGAGATCTCCAGCCCCCCGGGCTCTTCCTACCTGCTCAGTCCCACCTGGATGCCCCATCTACACGTCAGGACTGCAGCTCCCCCAGAACTGCCACCACGTCCCGGAGGGATCCTTGCTCAACCTCCAGGAGGGACGGGGCTCCTTCACCTCCAGGAAGGCTTCCCCACCGGCCTTTCCTCACCGGCCTTCACTACACCCACATGGGCGACACACCTGCATCTCATGCAGGCAGCCTCAGCTCTCAGGCCTTAACCGAACGGATAAACGAGCTCCTCTCGGCCCCTTCCCATAGACCCCGCGATTCTAGGACTTTATTCTGTGGCCCCTGAATCGAGAGACTGACCACCAAACGCTGGAGCCCTACCAACTCTCCATTACCAGGACGCAAGCGCACGAGTTAACGCCGGCTCCCTGGCCCTCGTGGGGTGGGGAGGCTTTCATAAAGGCATGAATAAAGAGGAGTTGGGGGATTTTAGAAAGTGCAAGTGGAGAAAAAATGGCAGAAGGAACGACAAGTGGGACACTATCCAGAGGTGACCCCAGGGGTCCCCATGTGGAAGAAAAACATGCCCAGGGTGACCCCTGCCTGAAAGTTCTGACCACCTTCACAGCAGGCCTGGGGCCTGAACTCCCACCCTGCCCCATGGGGTTGAGCTGGACTCACCTGGGAAAGCGGCCCGTCCGCTCGGGGCTGGTCCCCCCTCAGCCCGCAGCAGGCCTGGGGTGAGGGTTGTTGGGGGGGGGGTCCCTGGTCTGGGAGGTTCCTGAACACCGTATTCCTCCCAAGTTCCCCCGAGAGTAGGCTCCGCCCGTCTGAGCCTTAGCGCCACCCCCCCAAGGCTTTTATTCCAGGGTCGTTAAGGTAACTTGGCTACACCTGCTGCCTTTCCCGTGCAGCCCGGAGCTGGCCGCCTTCTGATTGGGGCCTGAGAGGAGCTGTGGTAACAGCTCGGTGGTAACCAGGGCTGAGTGCTCTGAGCACCTGAGCTGATGCTCCCAGAAAGCCTGCGGGGCCTGGGTCCTCCTGAGAGATGAGGAAGTCGGGCTCTAAGTGGATAAATTAACAGCCAAGGGACCAAAACTTGTAAAAGGCAAAGCTGGAGTGTAAACCCTACTCTTCCTTTTATTTTAACTTAAAAGACGTTATAATTCCCTCTAGTAGGAAGGAAACTTGGAGAAAACAATGCCCATGGGGCCCCAGTTCTTGCCTAATTGTTTGGGGAGAGGCCGGCTCTCCACTTGAATTTGGGAAGGACAGGACAGAGCTGCTATCTAGCGCTGGGCCCACAGGTGAGTGCCTTTAAGGAAGGGCCCAGAAGACAGAAGCCAAGGACACAGGAAAGGCCAATTTTCACCGACAGCCTCTTTGACACACGCAACTGGGATTCAGACATATGATTTGGGGTCTGAGGGCCTTGTGGGTGAGCAGTGCCGATTTTCTTGTTCTGTTGGATGCTGTCCTGTCCTGGACTGTCCACAGAGAGCACAGGGCACTCCAGCTGCTGTTTTCAATAAACGTTCAGACATAGTTGAGTTCCTTCCTTTTGTTTTTGGTTTTGTTTTGGCAGCCAGGCTCTGGAGTTCAAAAAACTTCCCTAATTGTTTCCATGGGAAACCATCATCCTGCCACCAAGAAAGAATCTTAGTATTTGGAAAGTATCCTCTTCATCACTTGCAAAAATTAAAACCCTCGTCCTCAGGGAATGTGCAGACTTGCTACGGGAACCAAAAATAAATAAATCTTGAAAGAACCAAGGAGCAGCTAAGTGGAAAATGTGAGAAAATTACTTTAGGTGCGCTAGAAAGAAGAGACATTGTTTTCTTGATGTGACGTATTCTCAAATAGGTTCTTACTAAAGCATCATGCACGTAAGATAGTCATTAAGATAACTTCTTCCTTGAGGTCAGGGAGGCCGTGGACCCAAAGGTTTCCTGAGATTCTGTTCTGGTAACGTTTATTTATTTAAATTTATTTATTTATTTATTTATTTATTTTTGGCTGTGTTGGGTCTTCATTGCTGCACGCGAGCTTTCCCTAGTTGCGGTGAGCGGGGCCTACTCTTCATTGCGGTGCGCGGGCTTCTCATTGCAGTGGCTTCTCTTGTTGTGGAGCATGGGCTTCAGTATTTGTGGCAGGTGGGCTCAGTAGTTGTGGCTCACAGGCTGTAGAGCGCAGGCTTAGTAGTTGTGGCACATGGGCTTAGTTGTTCCGCGGCATGTGGGATCTTCCTGGACCAGGGCTCAAACCTGTGTCCCCTGCACTGGCAGGCGGATTCTTTTTTTTTTAACATCTTTATTGGAGTATAATTGCTTTACATTGTTGTGTTAGTTTCTGCTGTATAACAAAGTGAATCAGCTATATGCATATGTATAATCCCATATCCCCTCACTCTTGCGTCTCCCTCCCACCCTCCTCATCCCACCCCTCTAGGTGATCGCAAAGCACTGAGCTGATCTCCCTGTGCTATGCAGCTGCTTCCCACTAGCTATGTATTCTCCATTTGGTAGTATATTATGTCCATGCTACTCTCTCACTTCGTCCCAGCTTACCCTTACCCCTCCCTGTGTCCTCAAGTCCATGCTCTACGTCTGTGTCTTTATTCCTGTCCTCACAGGCGGATTCTTAATCACTGCGCCACCAGGGAAGTCCCTCTGATAAAATTTAAACTTCAAGTAATTTGTTAAAAACAAGGACTGTGTTGATTCCAATAAAATAACTGGGGCTTTGTTTTACTTCCTATGTGGTCTGAAGAGTCTAATAAACCTCCTTACTTAGCCCTTTATGACTGTGTGGAGCTGTTTCCCCTGCATATTTCTCAGTGCCCATAACCACTCCCTGACTAATTTCAATATTTAAATTCCCTTTTGAAAAATAAGATCTGGTGCTTAATCCTCTTACCGGTTTCTCCCTGACTATATGGAGTTTTCACCTTTGTACCAAAGCAAGGATGTTAGCATAGGTCAGAAAACAAACTTAAAGCGCACCTTATCTTGCTCTTCCTACTGACGTTCTCCATAAAGCTTCCTTGTTTAATAATTCAGGTGTGGGAGGGGAAAAAACGTCCTCAGGAGAAAGTGTCGGGATGCTGGATCCCCTGTGAATCAGTTACCAACCGGGGGTTTCTCATCATCCTGAAGTGTCCAAATCACCTAGTCTTGTCTTAGATGTCAGGGACATAAATCTCTGAGCGGGTTCAATCATTCATTTATTCATCCGTCCGTCCATCCAGGACACACGGATGGGGTGTCTTTTCTCTGCTGGCACTGCCGGGCGATGCAGTGACAAAAGAGGGGAAGGTCGTGGCCCTGGTGGGGCTTGTTGCAGCCGGTAAACAACACACAACACACACACACATTTCACCCAGAGGTGCAGGAGAAAGAAGGAAAGCAGAGCAGGGCTGGGGGTTGCCATGGGGGTGTGCAGAGGGGCAGCAGCCGCCTTGAGACGTGCCATTTGGGAGAGAATGGAAGACGGTGATGGAGGCTGGCCAAGTGGCCATCTGGACGTCTGGGAAGGAGGACCACAGCAGGCCCAGGGCCACTGCAGGCACCAGACCACTGCCAGAGGTCCCCTGCATGGCCCCTGACTGTGACATGAACACGCAGGAGGGACCGTCTGAACCTGAGCGATTCACACACCCCTCCCTCTAGACCCCCATCCACTGGGATCCCCACCGACCACACCAACACGCACTGGGGCAGACACACGCTGGATTTCAAAGGCTCAAGATGGAAAAAAGAATGTGAAACAGCTTATTAATCACCTTTGTATTGACAATGGGTTGAAACATTGGACTGAAGAAAACAGAGGCTTAAATTAATTTCACCTGTTTCTGTTACATTTCCAAACGTGGTGACTAGTTTAAAATTACACAATCACATATAAGCCTCATCTCTGCCATTTCCCTCCATCTTGACCCTGCTTTTAACCCCCAACAACGCATGTCCATCCGAGATCCTAATGCAGCTCATTCCCTGTGATGATTTTCCACTGGTTTTCCCACTATTCACTGGTATGAACATTGTGTCAAGAATGTCCTTCTGCAAGCCTGCCTGTCCCCACCTGGGCTCCTCGCTCGGCCTTTCTTCCTGCTGCGTGGACCAGCTCCAGCCTGAGGCTCCACTGACACAGCCCACCCCCAGCTCACCCTTCACGGCCCAGTCCGGCTCCTCAGGACACTGGGGACCCCTCCACAGCCCTCCCCTCCTCTCTCCACAAAGCCGCCCTCATCAGAAGCAGCTGGCACCCAGGTGGCTCCCAGGACAC
>NW_020174045.1:161141-167781 GCF_003031525.2 Neophocaena asiaeorientalis asiaeorientalis | reverse complement strand
CCGGCCCCGCCCCCCACACTGGCCCAGCCGCTCTCTCCCAGCCCTGCCTGCTCCTGGCTATTTCCTGCCGGTCATTCCTTCCCCCTCCCATGGCAGGTGGGGGGGCCGTCCCTGGGAGAAAGGGCTCCACCGTCAGCCTAAGGCAGGCCGAGGAGGCCGTCACTCATCTGGGGGATGATTTAACGAGAGAGAAAACAAAGCCTGAGAATATTCGACCAGAGCTGAAAAAATAAGGAGGGATGGCAGCTCGAGGTCCCCCTGGCCAGCCTTCAACACTTGTAATCAAAAGAACCCTGGCCCGACCACTTGCTCACACCTTTACACAAGAGGCCTCCATTCACTGATCTCCCCGTCAGAATCCTCACCAGAAAACCATCACAGGAAACATCAGATGGTCTGAACCGCCACCTGGACCCAGGACTCCAGCTAGGTCCTCGGCCGACCACAGGGACCCGTCGCTGCGGTGTGACTGTCAGGCCTTCCCTGGACCCACAGAATCAGAATCTACATCTCAGCCAGATCCTCAGGCAGCTGTCTGCATCCAGGATAAAGAAGGAAGCTGAGGGCCCTCAGGGGCAGCAGGGCCTCCCTGGGCCTGAGTAGTGCTGCCTTTTCTCTCCAGCAGGTCCTGCTTGAGACTCAAGGTTGTCTTAGGGGCAGGGGAAGGGGGGGAAGGGGAAGGGGAGAAAAAAAGAGGGGGGAGAAGACAGGGATTGTGTGATTCCACTTCGTGTTGCAAACCAACAGTTGCAGGTCCTGTCCCACCAGGACTGGAGAGCAGAGCCAGACCCTGTAAGGAAGTCCCTTCGTGCTCACGACGCCACTCGGCCATGCACTATGCTGCCTCTTGTCCTGACAGCACAACGTCTGTGATTCCCAACACCCTAAGCGTGGGGTGGTGAAGACATGCGGAAGAGAGGGTGGGAGGAAACCGGGGCCCCGGAAGGTGCTTTCTCACAAATAAAATACACCACCATACAGAGCTCGCTGCAAAGAATAACTCGAAAAGGTGACTCAGCTCTTTTCTTAACATACGCAAAGACACCTTCCAACATGATTGCAGTCATGGCGGGTATACATCTGTGCCCTTATGTCTGCCTGTAACATGTCACTACCCTATCCCCATATTTCTACTGTAACTGCTCCTGGCACCCCATCAGACCCGTGTTCACACAGCCCCAATTCTCCCGGATAAAAGGTTTGAGTCCTGTATCAAAGCTTTTAGTTTTCTGGAACCGAGGGCGAAAACATGCTTTTTTGGAAAGATGACAAAATGTCTAGTTTCTAAAGGTCATCTAAGTGTGTCACACAGCGCTATTTGCACTCCTAGAAAAGGGTGCAATTGCATGGATTTTCCACGGTACCCATGGGATGAACACTAACATTCTAGTGCACGGCCTCCTGGACCCAATAATTTTTGCTAAATTAAGGATTACATTTTCAGTGGGAAAGTTCCCATTACAGAATGTAAGTGCTCAGAGCCAGGGCAGGAAGGGCCCCAGAGCTGTGTGAGGTGAGATGCCCACTGTTCTCATCTTACTGGGCTCTCAGGCCCTCAAAGTTTTGGGTGGGCATGGAAGGAACCCACCCAAGCAGGGCCCAGATGCTGTGCTCAAGAAACACGTGTTCAGGGGAAAACCAACCAGCATCCAGCTCTGGTTGACTAGTACTTCACATTTCTGAGGACGGTTTTTAAGTTCTTATCTGGAGACATTAGTTGTTCCCAGATACAGCTCTGCAGATAAAAGAATGCTTTTGTGTGGGAGTTCCCTGGTGGCCTAGAGGTTAGGATTCCAGGCTTTCACTGCCCTGGCCCGGTTTCAATCCCTGCTCGGGGGAACTGAGATCCTGCAAGCCACTCGGCGGAGCCAAAAAAAAAAAAGAGTGCTTTTGATTAGTGAAGGTTTAATTCGTTAAAATGACTTCATGAGAGAGCTTCCCTGGTGGCACAGTGGTTAAAAACCCACCTGCCAATGCAGGGGACACGGGTTCGAGCTCTGGTCCGGGAAGATCCCACATGCCGCGGAACAACAAAGCCCAAGCGCCACAACCATTGAAGCCCACGCGCTTAGAGCCTGTGCTCCACAACAAGAGAAGCCACTGCAATGAGAAGCCCGCGCACCGTAACGAAGAGTAGCCCCCCGCTCGCTGCAACTAGAGAAAGCCCGCATGCAGCAACAAAGACCCAATTCAACCAAAAGTAAATAATAAGTTAATTAATTTTTATAAAGCATATTAAAAAAAAGACTTCATGAGAAAAGACAGCCAGAACATCTAGTCGCCCACCATTTCGCAGAAGGAAGTGGTCCACACTCAGTGAGATCCCAGGAGGGAGACATTCAGCAAACATCTGGGTACCTGCCGAGTGCCCCGTACCGGGCTGAGGCACACCCTGGTGAACGGACATGTGTCCTGGGCCACCCCTTCTCACCGCAGCCTGTAGCCTGGCCAGTTCACCTCAAAGCTCACTTGCTCGTGCGTGAAGCAGGTGAGCCAGTGTGGAAGCATTAGTGCCTACTGCTAAAAGCAAATGTTCACTCGATGTTAGCCACTCTTTTTTTTTTTAAATTTTATTGGAGTGTAGTTGATTTACAATGTTGTGTTAGTTTCAGGTGTACAGAAAACTGTATCAGTTATACATATACATATATCCGTTCTTTTTCAGATTCTTTTCCCATATAGGTCATTACAGAGTGTTGAGTAGAGTTCCCTGTGCTATACAGCAGGTTCCTGTTGGTTCTCTATTTTATATATAGTAGTGTGTTAATCCCAAACTCCTACTTTATCCCTCCCCCCGCCTCCACGTTTCCCCTTTGGTCACCATAAGTTTGTTTTCTAAATCTGAGTCTGTTTCTGTTTCTCAAATAAGTTCATTTATGTCATTTTTTTAAAAAAATTAATTCCACATATGAGTGATATCATATGATATTTATCTTTTTCTGTCTGACCTACTGTACTTAGTATGCTACTCTCTAGGTCCATCCATGTTGCTGCAAATGGCATTATTTCATTCTTTCCTATGGCTAATTCTTCCTATTAGTGGAAAGGCTTATACAGACTCCATCTACATGAGCTTTCTGCAAACAATGTCTTCATGCTTACTTTGCCACAGGCCAAACAGGACTCAGCTTTCCTGTTCAGACTACCCTCTGGGTCCATTTCTGTGCATTCTCAGCTGCACTAGGCCCTCCAGAGGCCCTCAATTTGTGTCTAAGGCAATGAGTCATTTTTGGCGTATGCCATAGTGTTGGGGGATTCAGGAATATAAGCTGGGGGATTTTCATTTTGTTCAATAATCATATTATACAAATTCCACTGGAAAACAAGCATTTCATCACTTTGGTATCAGGTGTTACATCAATTTAGCCACCCCAATGCTCTTACCGTACAAACGCGTTTTCTGTTTTCAAAGCTGTGTAAAAATCATCTGTATAATCTATGTAATACTTCCATTTCTTTTGACTAGTAAGTAGGGCAGCTATTGTCTCATGTTTAAATATCTATCTGAAATTTTAGGTTCATTATTTGTTTTCGATGATTATATTTTACCTCTTCATTAACTTAGTTAATGAAGAAATCATTAAGGCATTTTATACCAATTAAATAGTTTATGCATTTTTAGTATGAGGAATTTCACACAGTGGTCCTGTTTTCCAATGTAATTTGTAAAGCACAATCTTAAATTCCACTTGAGTTTTTAAAAAATTTTAAGGTTTTTGTCTCTAATTTGATTAAAAAAATACTTGATTTGGGGCAAATTATTTAAATACTTCTTGATTTCTTAATCTGAAAAATGGAAAGAAAATGCCACCCGCCTTACCAGATAAAATTCTGGTGTTATGAAAAAACATCATCTGCGTACTTTTGAGCAAACCCGGCTTTGCTCCTCTGAGTATTAATTAGTTGTTACAACTGTAAAAGCAGGGCTTACTGAAAAGTGTTTGGGGTTGAGACCTCACAGAACTTCATTTAAATCCTACCATGGGCCACCTATGAGCCTGCCACCTTAATGAGGTTACTTCTCTCCCCTTGAGCCTCTCTTGTCACCTCTGAAATGAAGATGTGTGTGTCTTGGAGCCAGGTAATCAGACCTGGAGATAAGAACCATAAAGCTTCTAGAACATCAAGTGAGCTCAATAACTAGAAGCTATAGTCATCTCAACATGAAATTTTACCATAATTTCACATCTGATTAGAAAACTATCCTGAAATTAAGACTTGTGATTATTCTCCTTGGTCTTTATTAGCTGTGAGCAAAACTCTCTTATCCCAGGGAAAATCAAGCACTGATACCATTTAGAGTCAAGATAAGATGGTAAAAGGATAGGGGTATAAATGACAGCATCTCTAGGAATAACCTCCTCCAAGGGGCTGTAAGTCTGCTGCTGCCTGCCGAGACCGGCCCCTGGGTGCACATCTTAAGGTGAACTTTCTTGGAAAGAAATGCATTCAACTGTTCAGTCAGGTCTCAGGTAGGATCAAGAGAGGAGGTGGCTCTTGGCATGAAGTCCAAGAAGAAATGGAGACTACAGCCTCAGCTCTGCCTGAGGGAAAATGCCCAGATGCCCGGCCATGGTCGGCTCTCCAGGGACGGCCCAGATGTGTCAGTTCGGAGCATCAGGCGATTTCCCTTTAACCTGACAATACACTGACCAAGCCACGTTCTCATATAATTTTGATTCTCAAAGTATCTTTTCCACTGACAAGAAGAGGTGTGGACTTACTCACCTCTATTTTTCATAACTGCAAACAAGTTGCAGAGATAAGTAGCAGGTTAAGTATCAGTAGCAGAAAAAATGCTGGTTCTGTCTATTGCATCATTACCTCAGTTGCCTTTGCACCAGCTACCAGGTATTTGAGAAGACTTTTGGACAGGAACTCAAAAGAGTGACCTATATTTTTTTCAACAGACAGAGCACCTTAATTCTAAAATGACCTTGAAACTCTGACCTTGAAGCCTGGAGGGTTAAGAGACCAGTTCCTCTTCCTGTGCCAACAATTTATTCTCTTTCCAAGACCGGAGTAAGAGTCACTTAAGATGCTTCCTAATTTGGGCTAGCCCACTTCTCCAGAGGCACGTGCTTTTGAAGCCCTTTGAAGGGGAAGCTTCTCTCAGCCCCACCCCGACCCCGCCAGACCCCATCCGGCACATCATTTAAGTAACTTGGGCGATGTCATCTATTTCACTCTGCCACTTCCCCAACCCCAGCCTTGTTTATATCACAACATTTTCTCTCTTCAATGTTTATACCAGGGGCCACTTTACTAGAATACCAAATTAGACCAGCCCTGCCTCGCGCTGACGCAAAGGCAGGCTTGTGGGGCTTCGACAGTGACTGATGTCGCGAGCGCCACCTTCAGTAGGACAGGGAGGGGCTTCCAAGGGACCCACGTGCCGGGGACCCCCATGCCTCCTGCCCGCCGCAGGCGGGGTGCCCAGGGTAGAGGGCGCGGGGCGCACGGGCGGTGACTGGCCAGGCATCACGTACGCGCCCGCGGCGGGCGGGGCTGCAGCCTCAGCGCCCCACTTGCCGCACCCCCCAGGCCCCGCCCGGCTCAAGGGCGAAGGGAAGGTCACGGGCACGGTGGGCGGCAGGCGAGGGCGCCTGGCCCAACACTTAAGCATCCCTGCACCGTGTGTGGTGAAAATGAGGCATCAGGGCCTTTCAACTCATCCGGGACAGGAGGAAGAAGGTAAAATAAAAACCAAAACCTAGCTCGAGAGGCGTCTCCGGCCTGCGATCCTCAGGCTCCAAGGACGCAGCCGCCTGAGCACAGCCCTGCTACTTTCTAGCGGTTGGGTCGCCCCACCCAGGTATTCACCGGCATCAGGAAACCCCAGCGTCTGGGCACCCCTGCGTCCCCATGTGCGCCCAGCGCTAGGGACCCGGGGCACGTCTGTGTCACCCTCGCTTTACATTGAAATATTCTCTTCGTGTGTCCGTGGGCACCGAGCCTGGGTCCCCTTCTCCCCGAAATCAGCTTCCACGCTTGGGGGTGGGGGGCGGTTGCTGGAGTCCGCGCTTGCGGGGCTGGTGACGCCCCGGAGTCCCCGCTTCCTGTTCCTTCCCATCCAGGGGAGGCTGGCGGGGAGGGCCCAGTGACCCATTTCAGCTTTCAGTTTGGTGACGAGCCGGAAGGGGACAAGAGATTAGAGCGGAGGAGAACCGTTTTTAAAATTTCCCAGCGGAAACGCGAGGTGGTGCCGGGCCGCCGGGCAACCCCGGGCAGGGAACCCCGTGCGTCCCCCGCCGCGTCCCGCCGGACAGCAGCGGGGACGCCGCCCGCGCCGCGCGGGGGTCGCGAGGCTGCCGACCCGTCGCAGGGACCCAGCGGATTTTTCCAAGACATTGGGGGTAGGGAGTGGGTGACGTGGCCTTCTCCCCCACCCTTCTCTTATCCCCGGTACCCGCTCTCCTCCTCTCTTCTCTTTGCTTCCCCCATCTCTTCTCCCTGGAGCCTCATCCTTTCTCTCTGGTCCCTGCTCCTCACCTTGGGCCTCCCCGCCGCTGGTCAGCACGCCTATGGCTTTGCCGGCACCGGAGAGTTGCTCCAGGAACTTCCGGAAGGAGCCCTTGGGGTTCGGGGAGACGTCGTGGTCGCCCATGGCGAGCAGGCCAGAGATCGTGCTCGGGAGGGT
>NW_020174045.1:132041-161130 GCF_003031525.2 Neophocaena asiaeorientalis asiaeorientalis | reverse complement strand
TGCATCGCAGGTGGGAGGAGCGTTACCAGCCGGAAGCACCTCAGAGGGAAGGAGAAGCACCGTAGGTGGGTGGGGAAATCACCGCAGGTGGGCGGACCATCCCTGGTGGGGGAGGGGAAAGCACCCTAGGAGGGTGTGCAGCGAAGGTGGGAGGAGCATCGAGAGGGGGAAGTGCGGCAGGCAGGGGGAACGCACAGCAGCTGAGTGGGAGCATCTTTGGGGAGCGCAGCAGGTGGGGGGAGTAGGGGGAAGGCGGGGCGCTACAGGTGGGCTGGATCACCGTAGTTGTGGGAGCGTGGCAGCATCACGCGCGGGGAGCGCAGTAAACGGGGGGGGGTTGTGCGGAGCGCCGCAGGTGGGAGCGCCGGGCCCGCGGTAGTTGGGGGGACCGAACCGTCGCAGGCGCACGCCCGTTCCCGCAAGATTCCTTCTGGGGGCGGCGTTCGGAGCCGCGGGCGCCCCAGCTTTTCCTCAGGCCTGAGGTGAGGGAGGAAGGACACACCAGCGGATCCTCCAGTCGGTGGGCGAACGTGGGCGTCGCTGGCTGGCGACGACTAAGCGCCGGTTCCGTCCCCAGAGAGGCTCTGGCCGCATGAGGAGGAGAAGGAACGTGGCCGTAGAGGACGCGCGGGGACCCTGGCGACACCTGGCGCCAGGCCGGGTGCTGAGAATGGAAGGGGCGGGAGAAGGGCAGGAAAGTCCTGGCGGGGCGATAAGACCCGAGTGCTTACGAAGGAAACCGCAGTGTCCTGTGTCGCCAGCCAGATGCTCGCAGCTCCGCTGGGAGCTCCGGGACTGAGGCGCTCACGTCCAGTCCGTGGGGTGATGGATGAACAAGAAGCCGACCCTTCCGGGAGCTTAATCTAGGCTGATTTCCAGCCGCGGATGTGCGGACGGATGCTTCTCCGGGCGCAGTCTTGCGGCGCACACAGCGCTGAGCTTGGGGTAGGGTCATCCCCAGGAAAGAGTTTCATAAGCAGCCGTATCAGCAGTTCCTGGTGGGGACGGCACAGTATCCCCTACTACCCGCGCGACGGATGTGCGTCAGGTGGATACAGAGGGAAAATAGGTTAAGTCAAGGCTGTCCCGTCCACCCGGAGCGGCCTGTGGTCGGCTGACAGCTGTTTACTGCGGGCCACCCTGGACAGAGGAGGGGGAGGGGGTGCGCGCACTTGAGCCGGGCTCTTTCTTGCCTTATCCTCCTGTTCATCCCTCTGAGCATCAAAAATGTATTGCAACAGATGAACAAATACCTGTTGTGGACAAGGCCAGAGATCTGATCTCTGCCCTGGGCCGGAGGTAATGGAGCAACTTCTAAACACCCGTGGTCATCTGAATCGCCTGGCCTGGTTTTTCCCTCTCCACCAGAACCATGGAAGTCCAGTTTCTGGGAGTGCTGCCAGAAAAGGTGTATTTTTAACAAGAATTCCAACGCATTCTGATGACTGCAGAACCTGAGAGCACCTGTTCTAACGGGTTGAGCCTGAGCGAGTGATGCTGAGAAGATACTGGGCATCTTGAAGGTGTCCCCAGGGTGCCCTTCACTCTCCCGGTGCAGGAGAGTGGCGCCAGGCTGTGCAGCTCCGCCCAGAGGTGTTCCCGGCCCAGGATGTGTGCTGTAGAATCATCCATCCCTTTCTAGGGCATTCTACACTTTCCAAAGTTGGTGCACACTGAATTTTATTTTAGCCTAAAGGCCTTTATCTTCTTATAAAATTGATATTTTTGTAATTTAGAGGATTGGCCATTTGTCATCGAGTTGTCTGTCATATGGAAAACAATAGATATAAACTAAGAGTCCAAATAATGGGTTAAGTAAATTTTGATACAAATATATGAGTAGTTTTCTATTGCTGGTATGGTTATGAAGATAAATATCCATTTACATGGAAGTATATTCAGGATATATTAATAAATGAAGAAGCAGGGTCAGAAATACCTTGAACCTGTGTGTGTGTGTGTGTGTGTGTGTGTGTGTGTGCGCGTGTAAGTTTAGATGTAAATAAATTTAGATATTTTAATTTCATTTCTTCTTATTATTATAGGTATTGTCTTTTTCTCCAATGAACAAGTATTGTTTTGGAATAAAATATTATACTTCATTAAAACCAATAAAATTTAGAGTTGTCAGACCTCCAAGGTTATGTCTGTTTTGCAAAAGCTGAGGCGGCATTGTGGTTCAGACAGGTAATTCCTTATTCTTTCCAGTTAGGCCCATGAGCTCTGACCCATTGCTCAGTCTATCAGGGTGTAAAATACAGATGGCTGCAGCAGCTATGGAAAGACATGGCCATCTCTCCCTTCTTTTTCTTTTGCAGTACATGTATTTTAGTAGTTCTTCAACTGGTGGTGGGGTTGTTTGTTTGTTTTAACTTCGGCCTTAGAAGAGGCTTCTCTGATACAAGAGGGAGAATTGCAAGACATGTGGAGGGTACAGCTTACCTCCAACAGGACATGCCACGTGCCTTAGTTCTCCATTGCTGCCTAAAAAATTACCCCGAGCTTTTGTGGCTTATATAAGCACCCATTTACATCACAGAAATATCGTCCCAGGGCTTCGCTGGACGCTCTGCTCCTTGTCTCAGAAGCTGCAACAAGGTATCCGCCGGGGTCCAAAGTCTCATCTGACCCCTCATCTTGACAGTTTCCTTCCATCCCAAGCCCTGAGCTGACTTTGAGCTAATCTACAACCACAGCTCCATAACCATCTTCCCTTTTCCTGGTGCCTCATCTTCGCTGTCCTTCTTCCCTAGACTTTACAGAGCCCAAGAACAAATGCAACCACTTGCTAAACAAGGAAACGCCGCCTTCAACTCCCCCCACCTGCCAGTTGTCTTTCAGTGTCTTTGTCCAAACTGAGAAATAATTCTGCTTTATATCTAGAAGCTACACTTTAAATTATATATTAACAAGTTGGATGCCCTCCAAGACCTTGACGCAGAATCATGTTGTCCTGAACCAATTAAAGTCAATATTTAAACACTTTCCAAAAAAAATGGAAAGAAAGCCCGTCTCATTATTTCTGCAAAGTAGGTGGCCATTAAAAGTTTTAACCCCTCCAGGAAATGTCGTCGGTGATGTCCACTGGACCCTCTCACAGCACAACTATTTCCTTCTCCTGTGTTGGTGAAAGTTGATTCATGGAGACTTCCTCAAAATTCCAACACTTCTCTCTCGTAACAGGAGAGCACAGGTGCTGATAAGACAGAAGAAACTGACCTGTTCTTTCAGAGGAACTTCCGTAACTGTGGTTATTTCAGAAAACAGAGGATAGGAGAGAGGACTGTCTGTTGAAAAATGAGTTATACAGGAATTTCCCAGTTAGGAAAGGAAGTTATGATGATTTTAGCAGTGTGCCATGTGATGGTTAATTTTATGTGTCAACTAGGCTGGATCACGGGTGCCCAGATAGCTGGCAAAACATTGTCTCTGGATGGGATGGTGAGGATGTTTCCAATGACATTAACATTTGAATCAGTGAATTGAGTGAAGGAGATCCCCTCCTTGACATGGAGGTGTGAGGCTCGGCCAGCCTGCTGAGGGCCTGAGGAAGGGTGAATTTGTCCTCTTTCTCTCTCCCCATGTATATATATATATCACTGGTTCTGCTTCTTTGGAGGAGCCTGACTAGTACATACATTCAGGTTAAATATGTTCATTCTACGTTTTAGTTGTGAGATGCTAAATCTGAATAGCAATTTGCATATGGTCTATACAGAGTCCTGTGTCCCTGATGGTATTTATATGTTTGAATTTGAATTTGATGACAAGTTCTCAAAGCTCCCTTACTTCTCTATCAGAATCAAAGTGCTTCATGGCCAGCATTCAAGGGCAAGCATGCTGAAATATCCAAAACCAAAGCTATAAACAACAGTGCTTTTGCAATTCACAGACGGGCATACATGGACCATGCGTGTGTGATTGGCAATGCCAGCACGTAGCCCAAGTTTTGAACGTTTTTGGGTGTAAAACTTCTAAGATTCCCATATAAGACACAGATGTCTTCCTCTACCCGAATGTGCATATATACACACATACAACACCCTGAATGTAGCATACAGTTTAGGGAACTCATGAGTCTGGTGACTGACCAGGCCACAGCCGAGGACAGAGGATGGAGTCTGGTCACAGGTCCAAGCGGCAGAAAACTGAGTCCTCCCGAGCAGCCTCCCTCTGGCTGCTCACCGTTCACCATCGGGACCTTGTCTTATCTTAGAGCCCAAGCTGACCCCAGGCCAGATGGGGACCGGGGGCCCGTTCCCGGGGAAGCACTGGGGTCTTAGTCCTGAGTCTGGGGGGAACACCCCTCCCCTCCCGTGTGATGCTGTTTGGAGAGCATCACTTTAAGAGCTCCTGCTGTCTCCACTGATCACGTGGTCCTTTGATCCTCTTTAGGAGCAGACCATTCTTTTGTCTATAAGACCTTTTCACCAGCATAGGCCATTCACTTAGAGTCATATTTCCACAATCATGAGGCATTTCTGCAGCAGTCGGGGCTGATCTTGTTGTCATGTGAGGTGATCTGAGTCCCTTCTGCCCTGGAGTCCATGGCCCTGCTCCACCTTCATCCCCCAGGGCCCTGGGGGCAGCCGGTCACTGGAGCTGCTCTCCAGGTCACTTAGGAGGCTCTCTCCTTTCCTCTGTCCAGGTCACTGAGGGGCATAGGATGAAGGCCCTCCAGGCACTGCCACCCCAGCCTTTAGTGCCAGAGCCCATGGGAAGGACCCTTTCTGGGGTCATTGGATCATCAGGTGGAAAGAGTTTGCACAGCGAAGACAGAGACATGAGAGATGGGGGGAGAGAGACAGAGGCAGACAGACAGAGACAGAGATACACAGAGAGAGACAGACAGAGCCAGAGAGAGAAAGCAAAATCACAACATTCCTTAAGTTTGCCCCTCACTCAAGCTGCTGCCCTGTTTCCGTGCCACGATAACCACCAAAAATGTTTAAAATTGCCACTCCCCCCTTCCACATCTTTCCCACTCCCCCAGACTCCCTGAAGTCCTCTTTCCTCTACTGCAGCTTCTCTGAAACTTCTGACACCAACTGTCTGTCCAAACAACCAGCCAATAAAACAGCTTTTGAAACCGATGACTTGGTTGCTTCTTGTTGATATTTTTCTAAACTCTATGGTGCTATTTCCTAATACCTCCTCCTAAAACCCTCTGTAGGTTGGATTTTTTTTGTTTGTTTTTTGGTTGTGATTTTACATGAATTAACCTTAAAATAGAACATAAATAATGATGGTCAATGTAAGTGAAGAGAAGATCAAGCATTTCAGGAATGATTTCTGTTCGTGCTCTTTAGAAAGCATTGGGTCTCCTTCCCTCACAGTTACAATGAGAACCTTAGCATGTAGACTTGCTCTGTGGAGAATAAAATACCAGATAATAAGCATGAATCTCAAGGTTTCCCCTGCAACCAAAATTTTTTGTTTTAATTTTCATTACGTTGGGTTGGTGTCTCCTGTGTCCTTTGTCCCAGAGATTCTGGAAGAAAGAACATTTGGGAAACCCTGGTTAGTCCCATGCAATCTGTTCCATGGTGTTTAACATATTCTAACTCAGAATTACTGATTCACGGGACTTGAAGCCCCTTCTGGGATGCACCTTGCCCTGCCATGTTCTGATTCACTCAGAATACCTGTGGGCTTGGAGTTTAGACCCAATAAGTAGGGCAGGAAACAGCCTGAAGGAGGACTGCTATTAGCAAGGAAGACAAAATTATTCTGGAAACAATGTAACTGGTCACTAGACACACGAAGATAGTTCTCTAGCTATGGGGGTTACTGACGATTCGGTTAAGTACCAATATTCAAAATAGCATCTTCAATATGCCAGCACTCACAGGGCGGATGTGGGGATGAAGGTCTGCCCTGCTCAGTGGGTCGGAGGCTCAGATTCTCCTACGAAGGGAATCGAATGGATCCCCACTCTCACTCCCCCACCCTGTGGGCCTCACACCCAGCCCCCCGGTGGGCAAGGAATGAGCCCATTCTGTCATTGCCTCACTTGACCTCGGCCTCTTTGGCTAGAACACATTTATTAATACTTCCCAAGACTCTCCACTGGAGCTGCACACAGAAACCTTCGTCCCCCACTGGCTGCACGCTTCTGGCGCAGGAGGTGCTGGTCTCAGGCTGCTTGACTACTGATCTTCCACTCTGTCTCCAAGATTTTGACCTCAGTGGAGGGTTCAGGAACTGTCTTTTTCAACTTATTCTCAGACTTTTTTTCTTTTTTTTAAGTCAAGCAATCAAAAAAAATAAAGGACACAACCAAAGTAAGGTGAGTCAGATGCAAGTGGAAAGTTTAGGTGATGAAATGGAATATGCATGTGTATTAACACTCAGTGTGGCTACCATACTGGGGGCTTGTTGGGCTGTGAGCTTCCTGGCACCTGGAACCAAATATAATAGATAAAAAATAAGGAAATGCTGAGATTCTCTGTCAGGTCCTTAATGAGTTTTACAGTCTTTTTCTTAAATTCTAGTGTTTTGGAGTCATAGAAATAATACAACAGGATCTCTTATGAGCAGTGTGGGCCTTCCCAGGTGGGCAGAAGAATTAAGAGCTGGTGTACAGACCAGAGGGCAGTTTGTATAAATGGAATGAGTACAAAGGATGATGGATTATCTGATGGGAATTTTCTACCAAAATGTGAAATGGAGAATGTGGGGAGGGAGAGAGAGAGAGAGAGAAGAACAATTCATCACTCTTGCCCAAAGACCCTGGGCCGATTATCCAGACCACCCTCCCCTGCACCACAAGCATTCTGGAGAGAGGCTGGTACAGCTGGGGCTGCAGCTCTCTTTCTAGAACATACCATCCTCTGGCTGTTCTTGTTCTGCCCTTCACTCTTCATTTTGAAAATGAGGCCCTGTGTTTGGAGCTTGTTTTCACATCTCGTTAGCTATGTCCTGGTGATGGTCCAGAAATGACTCCAATTTTATTAGCAAATGGGTCCTCGGATTTCTTTCCATGAAACGTGCTCCTGGAAGCCTTCCCTGGAGGCGGCTGATTCTAGACTGTGTTTATGGTCTCCTTCAAGTCAGTTGTTCCCTGACGCCTGTTTGTTCTCTGCATTGCTATAATGCGTGTGTGGACAAAGGTACACGTGCACACACACACACACACACACACACACACACACACACACACACCAGGTGATTAAACAAGCTTCCTTTGCGTCCCCAGCTTTCAGGAGGCGAAGCAGGGGCAGCTGCCACCCTGCTTCTGTTCCCAGCCATGCGCTCGCCTCTTTTGCGGGATCAGGGGCGTTCCCCCAGAACTCAGCCTCAGGCCTGCACCCCTTTCCTGGGACTTGGCGTCCTCCGCCTCCTATTCACCTGCCGTGTCTTTGATGCCCCATCTCTGCCACCGTCGCCGAGCCAGCACTAGGTGCACAGCTCAGGATGGATGGCCATAACGTGTGGCAGCGTGTTTGAGAGTTCAGCAGAGTCTCTAGGGCCTTCAAACCGGCTTCCACGAGTGGTGATATGACCTGCGACTAGAGGGACAGGTAAGGTCTGGGAATGTTCTAGACCGAGGCCACAGGAAAGAAGGATGTGGGTACTGTGTTGCGCGGTGGCCAGGAAGGGTATCGGGAGAGCTGGAGGAGAAGCAGCTGGCAGGTGGGGGCAGAACTCAGGTGCGGGGGGAGAGCAGGTGAGGAGAGCTGGGCAGGTGCTGACTGGGGAGGGGCCCTGAGCGTCTAGACTACAGGGGGCTGCCCCTGGGCTCCTCGTGCTGGGGGTGTGGAGTCAGAGCTGTCCCCACACCCCTGCTGTTCACCCTGGGGGCTAGGACAGACCCAGACTGTCACCTCTGCAGTACTGGGCTGTGAGGTGCTGAAATTAATACACCACCCTCTCCTCTCTCCAGACCTGTGGTTCCCTTTACTCTTTTCGGGGGTGGGGGAGAAGCAGGATGGAGGTGTCACTCCATCCTGTGACTTTCCACCAAAAGACATACTGGAGTAAGAGGGCCTGTGACTTTCCACCAAAAGACATACCGGAGTAAGATGGTGTGTACTGCCAAGGAGGCCTTGTCTGCCCCGTCCTCCCCGCCCTCCCTGCCCAGGATTTCCTTGTACGGCCAAACCCTGGAGCTGTGAGCCTGGCCTGGACCCCTTTGGAGGAGTCTGTCTGGGGCAGTGTTGGGCAGATTCCAGAGGCTGGGACGGGCAGAAGAAGAACATTTAGACAGGCCGGAGCTGCAGTCCCTGTGGTCACAAGGCCAGGACACTCGGGGCCTCTTTTCAGGCAGCAGGGAAGGGCCAGCAAGTCTGCTGCAGGTGGTAGGACCCCTGCAACTGGGCGATGGAATCAGCTTGGGGGGTGGCGACCAGGGTGTTTCCTTTAATGCAAAGAAGGAAGATAGAAAATATATGAAGGCATCACATTTAGCGAGAGTAACTGCTGTTTTGTGAAACACTCCAGAGGTGTGACAGTCAAATAAGACTCCTTTCTTTGTGGGATTCATGGTTTGTAAAACATGGTTTCAGTGCATGATATTTCAGTAAATGTTAAAAATATCACTTGGAAATCCCGCACGGATGTGGGAGATGGTGCATCTGTTCTCCTTCTCTCTCCTCCCCCCACCCCCCACTTCTTTCCTGCTGAGTGTCTTCTTGTTACTCCTTGAAGGCTGGGACCAGGCCCCAAAGGGCCACTTAGTAGGATAAAAAGCAGGATGACATGGCATCCGTGTCCACAGGGGAAAATGCCCCTTCATCCTAAGGGCCTTTGTCCAGCACAGGGCCAGGCTTTTTGAGGACGGGGCTGTACTTGCTCAGCGTCCCACAGGGACCCAGTACCCCAGGTGCTGCTGGACCTGAACCTTCATTCTGGAATGGGAGCTGAGCTGCGTGTACATTTCCATCTCTATTGTTGGGAATAACAGGAATCTAGACACGTCATCTTTACTGTGTTTCCTAGTTCAAGTTGGAATTTAGAGAATATATACATACCTGAAAATCAGTTTCAAATAAATAAGCTTTATATAAGTGGTACCATGACTGAATATTGAGAAAGTAAAATCATGACCAAGCAGACGGGATTTCATTGGTTTCTGGACAGTTGGCAAGATTCTGTCTCCTGACCCAGCTCGATCTGGCTGGGAACACTGAGATCTAAGCTTAGCCAAAGCTTTTCACTGCAGGCAGAGAAACTGTGCGTGTGTGTGTGTGTGTATGTGTGTGTGTGTGTGTGTGTGTGTGTGTGTGTGTGTGATGTAATACTACATTCTTCTTTGGATTTATCTCAAGATATTAAAAAAAACCTTTGGAATTTTTTTCCATCTCTCCTCACTGCCTTGCTTCTCAAAGCGTCGTCTGTGCCCTGGGAATCTACATCCCTGGGGCCTGTTAGAGATGTGGATTCTAAGACTTCATTCTCCAGGTGATTTTATGAGTATTAAATTGTGAGAAGCAATTTCCTCACTAAGCTTTTATAGAAGACCCCTATGCTTTAGACACCCGCCATCCCCTACATCCTCTTCCATCTTTACTCTGTTCCTCCTCTAACAGAGATACATGCAAACCTCTGACATGTGTGCTCTTCTTTCTCTCCACATGACGGCCCCAGAACCGTGGATGTGGAGACTTAGTCAACCCTTCTGACAGTCATATAGATCCCCTGATTAAGAAATTAGAGGAGGGCTTCCCTGGTGGCGCAGTGGTTGAGAGTCCGCCTGCCGATGCAGGGGACGCGGGTTCGTGCCCTGGTCCGGGAGGATCCCACATGCCGCGGAGCGGCTGGGCCCGTGAGCCATGAACGCTGAGTCTGCGCGTCCGGAGCCTGTGCTCTGCAACGGGAGAGGCCACGACAGTGAGAGGCCCACGTACCTCATAACAAATTTCAAGTGCACAATACAGTTTTAACTACAGTCACCATTCTATACATTAGATCCCCAGAATGTATTCCTCTTATAGCTGTGCATCAATTATACCTCAATAAAAAATGAGAAGAGAATGAATAATTTCCCTAACGAATAGACTTGAAATCCATTTATTTCCAAGGAATTTGTTTCCCACGTAGTCAGGGATTAATGGGTCCCCGTTAGATAACGTGGTGTTTCTCCCTTCAGTACAAAGCACTTCCTCAGACGTAGTGTGGGTTTGAAATAAATAGTAACCAACTCAGAATTTATTCTTTTATTTTTTTTTAAGGACACTAAGATTTACAGAAGTACCTCTGAGCTCAGTATTTTAAATGAATCTGTATACCTTCAAATTCAACGATAAAGCCTTATCATATATTTTTGAGGCTTCCAAAGGACAAAGTGTGTTTGATTCTTTGCTGTTCTGATAACATTTTCCTTTTCTCCTTTCTTGCTGCTTCATTGAGGCATCATTGAAGCACAGTAAACTGCACTTATTGATAACATGAATTCATGAGTTCGGACCTGTGTGCATCAAGAACATGATGGGGTGGCCATCACCCCAAGAGTTTCCCTCAGCCCTCTCTCCTTCACCCCCACCAACCTCACAGAAAGAGCTGCTTTCTGTCACTGTAGACTTATTTACATTTTTTAGAATTGTATTCAAATGAAATAATGTGTTATGTACTTTATTTTTGTTGGCTGTTCTTTTGGAGCATTATGATTTTGAGATTCAACCATGCTGTAGCATGGATCCATAGCTCTTTCCTTTTTATTTACTGAACAGTTTTCCATTGTATGGACATCACTTGTTGATGGCTGTTGGGGTTATTTCCAGGCTTTGGTTGTTACAAATAAAGCTGCTGTAAGCACTGGTGTACAAGGCTTTGTGTGGGAATCTGCTATCATTTCTTTTGGGTCATTACCTGGGAGGGGAATGATTGGGTTATATGGACGTGTATGTTTAATTTTTATACACACTGCCAAATTGTTTGTCGAAATGGTCGCACCATGTTATCATTTTACAGCCCCGCCAGTAGCGTGTGAAGTTCCAGTTGCTCCACATCCTCGCCAACACTTGGCAGAGTCAGCCTTTGACATTTTAGCCCTCCTGGGGGTGTGTGGAAGTACCTCTTACTGGTTTTAAACTGCATCTCCCTAACCACCAATGGTGTTCAGCATCTTTTCATATGCTTATCTGCCATCTGCCATCTTATCTGCCACCCTTTAGCAAAGGGTTTATTCAAATCTTTTGCCCACTTTTCAATTGGGTTGTTTGTTTTCTTATTATTGAATTGTGAGAACTCTTTATAAACTGTAGATATAAGTCCTCTGTCAGGTATATCTTTCACACATAATTTCTTCCAGCCTTTACCTTGAAGATCAAAGCTGTTGACTTTTGATGAGGTTCAGTTCATAAATTTTTAAGAAGCTTTATGATTGTGTTTTGGTGCCATCTCTAAGATATTTTTTTACCTAACCCCATTTCACAATTAATTTTTGTATGTGGTGTGAGGTAAGGGTTGAGTTTTATCCTTTTTTCATTTCCTATGCAGTGAATATGCTGCACTGTTTCAGAGCCGTTTGTTGAAAAGACTCACCACTTACATTGAATCACCTTTTCACCTCTGTTGAAAATCCATTGGCCATATAAGTGTGACTCTATTTCTGTGCTCTACCATTGATCCATGTGTCTGTCCTTTCCCCAGTGCCACATTCCTGGGGTGTCTTAAGATTGATAGAGATACTTGAAAGGAAGCAATGTGAGTCTTATTTTGCTCTTTTTCCCTGGATGATAGCATGTTTTGAACCCATCATGATACAAGTTTTCTGAGGAAATTTGGCTGAAGTTTCAGTTTCTTATTTTTGTAAACTGACTTTGTTCATTGAGGGGTCACAACAGTCAAATTGCATTTCACTGAATCTTAACTTCCATCTGCTCTACAATGAAGCACTATTTTGTGTACTGACTGCAAACAAACAAATAAAAAGCCCTCTGGTTGTACTATGGATCCTGAGTTGGAGATATTAAAATGTTAAAAAGGGCTTCCCTGGTGGCGCAGTTCGTTGAGAGTCCACCTGCCGATGCAGGGGACACGGGTTCGTGCCCCGGTCCGGGAAGATCCCACATGCCGCGGAGTGGCTGGGCCCGTGAGCCATGGCCACTAAGCCTGTGCATCCGGAGCCTGTGCTCCACAGCGGGAGAGGCCACAACAGTGAGAGGCCCACGTACCGCAAAAAAAAAAAAAAAAAAAAAAAAAAAAAATGTTAAAAAATGTGTTTCACGGTACAAAGGGGAAAATGTAATTGTTAGAAATTGATAACAAAGAGGGACAATTCATCATGGTTGCACAGTCCCCAGGAAAGCGGAAAGTTGTCTTGACTTCACAAACGAGCAGAATTTCCTTCCCTGGAAAGTGACCACTTCTGCTTCTCCATAAAAACTAGAAAATGGAGACATCCCTGGTGGCACAGTGGTTCCACCTGCCATTGCAGGGCAAACAGGTTCGATCCCTGGTCCGGGAAGATCCCACATGCCGCGGAGCAACTAAACCCATGAGTCACAACTACTGAGCCCACACCCCGCAACTACTGAAGCCCGTGCACTCTAGAGCCTACGTGCTACAACTACTGAAGCCCACACGCCTAGAGCCCGTGCTCCGTGACAAGAGAAGTCTCCGTGACAAGAGAAGCCTCCGCGACAAGAGAAGCCTCCGCAATGAGAAGCCCGCGCACCGCAACGAAGAGTAGCCCTCGCACCGCAACGAAGAGTAGCCCTCGCTCGCTGCAACTGGAGAAAGCCCGCATGCAGCAGTGAAGATCCAATGCAGTCAAAAAATAATTGAAACAAAAACAAAAACTAGAAAATGCGCCTTTACATCTAGGCAAAAACATCCATAGAAGACCCCTGGGACCACCTTTCACTGGTTTTGTTTTTGGTCCTTGGAGATTTTTAGATTTTATCAGCAGTAACCAAACCATTGGATGAGATCACGTGTGCAATGCTGGGCTCATGGGCACAAATTTGCTGGTTTCTCTCCTCTTTCTGGTTTCAGATCTTGCAGCATCCTTCACTCTGACCTTGGAACCTTCACCATGGCCCTTTCTTCATTAGTTAATCTGCTCATCACAGGATAGAATCACCTGATGGACAGTTAAAAACACACAGGCAATCTCCCAGGGGTTTTAGAATTGTGTTATTGCCATATAAGTAGAGCTGAAGTTTATTTAGCACATGCTGTGTGCAAGACACTGGTTTGAACAATTCAAACAATGTATTTAACCCTCATCACCCTCTTATAAAGCAGGGATGTCAGGATCCACATTTTATCACTTTGGAAGCTGAGTCTCAGAAAGGCTACACACTTTCAGGTGGCCACACAGCAGTAATGAAGGAGCCAAGACTTGAACCCACACAGCCTGACAGCAGAGCCGGGCCCTCACCTACCAGGCACCCTGTCTACCCTCCATCCCAGCCAGGCCCTTCATCCTGAACCCTGGACACTGGGTCAGATGAATCTAGCTGGCAATTCTAGAAAAGTCCTTCCCCAGCATTTAATTTCTGATAAACAAAACCTTAAAAATAAACCATAATTTCAGAGTTATCTATATTTGAACAGATGGGATTTGGTTACCATCTTGTATTCATGACCTACCTTTACTTCTTTTATTTTTATTAGACAGTGATAGAAAATGAAATTTTTTATTCCTCACTATTTGATATTTGTGGCTTCTGATATACTGACCTTCATTATGAATCTACATGAATGTTCTAGAGTCTGAGATTCTAAACTGCATTATACAAATACTTTCACTATCCTGAATTGCTAATTTGTTCTGTTTCCCCCTCCAACACCTCCATGGCTGTGGGCTTGTGTATCATTGCCATTTACCATTCACTAAAATTCCATTTCCTTCTTTCTTCTGGAAGCCTTATTGCTCAAGGCTGTAAAATGATGCAATCCTTACCGGCATTGGTCCATATACTCATTCTTCCTTATTGTGTTAAGCATGCTTTTCTTCCCGATACTTTGACATATGGGGCTTTAGGTACCTGGAAGAAATGCCCACCCCAGGCACCCCCCAGCGTAGCTGATTCCTAGATGAATGAAAGGATTTGCTTGGGAGTGTGCCTTTTGTCTGCAAACCGAACAACTCAGAGCCCAAACCCCAAACCTTCCCTTCCTTGAGCTCTTAGATGTCCAGCCTCTCCCCGCCTGCCCTAGTCACCCAGGGCCAGGTATCCAACAACTGGCCCCTTCAGGTCAGAACCCATCGAAATTATTCAAAGTAGCCAATCCTAAGCTTACTTGCCCTCCCACTCCTGGCTCTCATGCACGTATCCCCCCTCCCTCTGCCTCCCCACCTACCCTGGTGCCCCCCTCATGGCCCTGCTGGTGTGGCCTGCCCCCTCCTCTTGGAGCTGTGAGGAGAAAACCATCTTGTCAAGGACAGGGTCTCCTGACCTGTTGGCCCCGCCATACCTGAATAATAATAAAACCTGCATTTTAAAACTTCTCTAGAAAGTATTTCTTTCTTCACAAGGGAAATATGTACAAATGAGACTAGAAAGATGTGAGCAATGCATTCTGTAAGATGTGAAAATACGGATACTCTGTTAAATTCAAAGAGAAATGCTTAAGGCTGAGGCTATGGAACTCTGTATCTTATGCTCCAACAGAGTTGCTTTGAGAATGAAATGGCTCATTATTGCTTAAGTGTTTATAAGATAATATATCTATACAAAATATTTTCCCTTAGCAGGAAATAACTTACACAACCATGAATTTATTATAATAAATGTATAGCATCAGTCACTTGTAAATGTAGACAAACGGTATTTTATTTCAGAATCTTAAATTTCAAATTTGCTGAAAAATCTCCCTTACTCAGAAGTCGACTGCTTCTCAGCACAGCTGGTGTTGTTCTGTTTAAAAAAAGTAGTTATTCATCATGGTTATGTTGAAACTCTCTTTTATAATGCTAAAGCAATAATGTTATGTAGAGTCCTCTAGTGAATGGTTCTCATTATACATCTGGTCAGCCAAAGTGTAAATATAATCATCAAGTCTCAGATGCTTTATAATTGTGTTTAACCCACATGACATTGAGCTTGAAATAAACAGCGGTGTTCTTGAATAGTACTGGTGTGTGTGTGTGTGTGTGTGTGTGCGTGGAGAGAGAGAGAGAGACAGAGAGAGAGTCTGGTGTTATCACGGAGGACACATCACAGTGTTACTCAAACAAAGGACTCATTCTCAATTCCTCTTCTAGGTAAAAAGTGGTTTCCTAATAAAAATGAGCTTGAAACCCCACACTCGTTGCCACAGAAGAAAGAAGAAAACAAATCCTCCAAGGGGAACAGAGGGCACACACTCAGATGAGAGATGCATTATTCCTATAAGCCATGTCCCAAATCTTCCAGAACATATCAGAGAGGAGCACAGTTTAGCATAAATCAACTGGATATACAGACTATACTTGGAACAAGTTTATTGACACAGACTACATTTTGGAATATAAACCTTGAAAGAAGTAGACTTCTCAGTTTGATGGGGTCTGAGAATTAAGTGGGACCCAGAGCAAATGTAGGCTTGACCAGGAGAGAATGTTCCTGAGTAACAGTAGATAAAGGTGATCCCTGATTATCGAGAAGTTCTGAGTAAATAGAACCAAAGTCCCTTTAACGTCTCTATGACTCGTATTCTATTGAGTATGGTGAATAATTTGCTGTTTTTTGTTTTCATGAAGTTCCACTTAAATGAATTGCTCTAGATGTCCTGGGTTGACATTGGCTGTTGGCAGTGAAGAATTTGGTGCCAAGGGATGCAAAGCATCATGTTAACATCCCCCTTAAAGAATCTGGACTCTAGCAAGACAATTTCTGGCTGAGGAAGTTGGGTTATATAAATACACTGCATTATATTTCAAACCATCATTACTCAGCCCTAAGTGTTTCTCTGGGTCTAATGAAGGCAATATTTGCCTTAGAGAGACATGAATTATTACTCTGAGTCTTCTGAGGAATCTTTTTAAGGTGATGCTGAATCATGATGAATGCTTTTTGGAGCTGAGCTTTCCTTCTGGACATGAAGTTCCCATGTTTATAGAAAAATTGATTTATTAAATATTAAAATGGGGGGAGGGGAAAGAGTCCTAAAAGAATGATTTGATTTAAAACTACACACACACAAAATGCCCCAAATCTTAGGAAGAGTCAGTCTAATGTTTAAAGGAGTGGTTGGGTTCTGATGTGATCATTGAGAACACCGGGAATTTTGCTATTTATTAAATTCAAGTTTTTAAATTTTTTTAGAAGGGGAAGCTGAGAATGTCAACATTGAAAGTTCACACTCTCAGCTTTACTACTTTAGTCACAGTGACAAAATGGAATTGAGAGTTACACAGAAAGGACAGGAGAATGATAGGTTCATTACTTTTCCTAATCCTTGGAGGAAAAGGGTCACTTTGACTCGCTCGATACCTCCACGTTCCTCAAATTCTCTTATTAAAACAAAGCTATTTTAAAATTACACAGTGACAAAGAGGAACTTCTGACTAAAACTCTTTACTGTATCTTCATTTTTTTCTACTTAGTTAAATGAAGATGCCTCATATATTTGACCTTGAGATAACTGAGAGTCTTTCCTAAATATCTGTCATACTTATTGACCCAGGAAAGAATTTATATCCTTTAAGGGTCTTTTCCCAAGGGGTCCACATTGTGCTAGGAGACATGGGCTGTATCCATTATCGAGGGTAAAAAGCAAACTCATGAGTTTGCTGTTTTGCGATCTTTTTTTTCCCCTTGTGTTGGTTATGCTTGTAAGTCACACCCAACAGATACCGTGCAGATACTAATATGATACAATTCAGAATAACATTGCCCCGTTTGGGGAGCTTTTATTGAAGAAGCTCAGCACAGCAAGTCCTGGGTCTCAGTCACATGATGTCAACTTAAGTGTGGTCTTGGGATGCGCTGTGCTGAGTAGTTTCCCAACGACTGTGATGCTCCAGGCCAGGCGCTATGCCAAGCCCTTTAAGCATATCTAACTCCTATGATCACCCTCATAACCTTGTGAGGAAGGTCCTGTTAGTCCCTGTTAACTAGACAAGGGCATTGAGTGACTGACCTCTGTGACTCTGCCCACGACCACCGCCGGGAGGGTCAGGTGTGGGCAGTCTGGCCCGAGCAGCAGCTACACGCTCTGCTGCTGCTCTCAAGGACCTCTCCATACAACCAATGACATATTTTTCTTTTTTTTTTCTTTTTTCTTTTTAATTTTTTTAAATAATTTTATTTATTTTTGGCTGTGTTGGGTCTCTGTTGCTGCCCGCGGACTTTCTCTAGTTGCGGCGAGCAGGGGTTACTCTTCGTTGCAATGCGTGGGCTTCTCATTGCAGTGGCTTCTCTTGTTGCGGAGCATGGGCTCTAGAGCACAGGCTCAGTAGTTGTGGCACACGGGCTCAGTTGCTCCACGGCATGTGGGATCTTCCTGGACCAGGGCTCGAACCCATGTCCCCTGCATTGGCAGGCGAATTCTTAACCACTGCGCCACCAGGGAAGCCCAACATCTTTTTAAATATAATAATAATTTAGAGATAATGAGCTTGGGCTTTGGAGTCAGACTCTGGTTGGCATCTAGCTGAGCCACTTACTAGCAGGGTGAACTTCAGAAATGGATTTAACTGCCTTTGCCCCCGTGTCTTCTTGTCTTTGAAGCAAGAATAAGCCAACCTGTCAGGCTACTGACATAACTAGAGAAAGTGCACTAACCATCCAGCATGGCACCTGGGCTTTTGTAGCCCTTTGGAAATAGCTATTAATTAACAACAGATTAAGTATTAATAAGGCAAAAAGAGTAGGAAAAAAGTATGGCTAAAAGCAAGGAATTTTGGAAACTACCTTCTTGCATGTAAATAATTGAGCCATGAGATATCCATTCTTCTAATCCATCAGCCTCCGTAAATGACAGGGGCAGTATCTCTGGGCAACAGGAATGGTACCATATAGATGGTCTCTTCTTTCTCCCCAGACACACCACTGATCACGTTCAAAATATCTTCCAAAGTATTTGTGGAATAACACACTATCGATGGTAGCAATTCATGTTTTCACTCTTTGACAGGTTCCAAGGAAAGACCACTGCATCTTAGGTTCTGTAAGATGATTTAATTCTACCTCCCCCTCATCCTCCAAGATCCGTTTTCCTCTTCCGGAGCTACATTAACATTTATGCAGCTTTTTGGTGATTATATTTTACTTTGTAATATGCACATATCTTATCCAATACTAGTTTGTAAGTTACTTCCCAAGGTTGGGGCCGTCGTGAACTTGACTTTCCACCGTCACCCAGCACGGAGTTTTAGGTACCAATGGTTTATCGGTCGTGTCATTAGTTTTCGGGTAGGAAACACATTCCATGTGGATGCGCGTTCAGCAATTTGACCAGTAAGGTAAGTGTTCAATTAACCAGTAAGGTGAGTGTTCTTGTTTCTTCTAGAACTTAATGTTGGTGGTTAAGACTGTAAAGGAATCAAAGCAATAGGTTATGTTTCAAGTCAAGAAGCACTTCTTTCATGTCTGTAAAGAATCAATACCATTATTTTTCTGTAAGCAATCCCTTAGTTTCTAAATTATTTAAATGTTGGTGTTCTGGGTCATTGTTGTTCACTGCTATTATCTGATGTTCTAAATGAGAGTGAAGCCCAGTAAACCTTACACATCCGGCTTAATGGGAAACATGCAGATGGAGCTATTTTAGGATGGACTATAACAATTTACAATTTTTACATTTTAAATGTAATACAATGGCAATGTAGAGCCAACTAAAATCTGGTAGCAAGAATAAAATCTGTTTCTGTTATTACAATTATTAATATTTTTGACCCCAGCTCCCTCCCAGGGCCCTTGTGGGAGATGATGGGATAAGTGTCATTTTGACCCAGGGAGCTTGTAAATAGGGTCAGTGATGCTTGCTCAAGAGAAGCTACTCCTCTGAGGAGTGTCACGTTTATTCTGCATTTTGTTTCTGGAACCAGTGCCTGGGAGGTGGAAACTTCCAGGATGCCTTTAGCCACTTTCCCCAGTCCTGGAGGAATGAGCAATTTTACCCGATAGAAAATGAAACTTGACCCTACAACAGGTCACATTAATTTCCTCATTTTGCAGAAGATGAAATCGTGGCACAGAGAGGTTAAGTAATAAGCCCCAAGGTTGCACAGCTAGGAAGAGGTGCGTCTGGGACTCAGATCTGGCCCCGGATTGGTGATGTCAACCACAGTACAATACTGCCTCTCAGGCAGGAGCGAGTCTCCAGGAGGCAGGTAAGCAGCCACAGAACCATGACAGGTATTACGGGTACCGCTATATCACAGCTGGTGGAGCTGGTACTATGTCCGGTCTACTCGCAGCCCAAGTCACTTCCAGCACTTGCTGCAGCTGGAGGTCACCACCAGGCTCACTCCAAGGTGTTCGCAGTGGTCTAGTTTGTGCCCAGATCATCGTGGGAAGCTGTTTAGCTCCTCCTTGGTATCAGGTGAGTGTATCAGTTTCCTATTTGCTGCTGTAACACATGACCACAAACTCAGTGGTTTAAAACAGCATACATTTCATATCCTGCAGTTCTGGGGGTCAGATGTCCAGACTAGGTCTCACGAGGCTAGAACCAAGGAGTCGGCAGGTGGTTCCTTCTGGAGGCCCCAGGAGAGCCTGTTCCTTCCCTTTCCCAGCATCAAGGCACCTGCTTCCCGTGGCTGAGGGCCCGTCTCTCTCCAAAGCCGGGAGTGTAGCTGCTTCTCTCAGGTTTCTCTCCCATGATGGCCCCTGTGATCACATTGATCCCCTGGGATAATTTCACCATCTCATGACCCTTAACACAATTACGCCTATAAAGTCCTTTCTGCCTTTGGGTCCTGTGCTCACAGGCTTCAGGGATTAGGGCATGGACATCTTTGGGGGGTAGCATCACTCTATCATGGTATGGTTTGTAGACAGCTTAGGTCCACACAAAATCTACAAGACTCTGGAAGGTTGGTCCATGCCCAATTTCTATGTCTTTTTTTGCTTTCAGTTGTGGATGTCCTTCTCATTTTTCCTCTCCTTCTAGAGCAGCTGACAGAAAATGAAAGAAATAGGTTTAGTTGGTTAAAAAAATAAATATTCAAGTGAGATGTCAATGCTGAGCTTGTGTATCTTTGCAACCAAGACACAGCTCTGGGCAACCCCACCCCTTTTAGGGGCTGAAAATGACTTTCCCTCATTTCCAGATGTTACGAAGGCAAGATGTGGCTTTACTGTGCGGATTTCTTGGCTGAGGTGCGTGTAATGGTGAGCAGTGCCCGTCCCTTTCTCCCTGCCCTTCCCGACCCCGTCTCCCCTCACCCCGGCTGCTCAGGCAGCGATGTTACACAGAGAGCGAGTACTAAATCAGATGAGCATCCTTGCCTGGCGCTGCGGGGGCATCCATCCCAATCCTGGACTGCCCAGTTCCTCCTGTTCTTACACAACTTCTCACTGCAGCCAGGAACAGAACTGAGTTTTTTTTCCTGTCACGTCCCACACAGCTGGGTGAGGGGCCAGCACTGTCTGCTTCCCTTTCTAGTTCCCCTTTCCTGAATCTGTGGAAAATTAAATTAGAAATGGGGAGGGGAGGGGAGGCAAGACTCATTTCCGGGATGGAAAAACATCTTGGATCACACTCTGAAGAATGTGGGTTTTGGGTGGTCCCTAACTCTGAGCTTTCCTTTCCTTTCAAATGCCCTTCTGCTTGTTTCCTTGTGGTCATTCAGTCCAGCTAAGAAAATCTGAGGCCACAGAAATAGGTGAATATATAAAGACAACTCAGTGTAGCCACGTTTGTGTGGGCATTGCCTTTACATTCCATTTTCCCCCTTGTTGTAGGTGATTTCTCTGAAGGGACTGTTTTCTTAGCTGGCTATGATGGTTATTGCCATGTGTCACATTTGCTGGGCCACGGTGCCCAGAAATGTGGTCAAACATTCTTGGTGTTTCTGTGAAGCTGTTTATGGGTGAAGTTAACATTTAAATTGATGGACCTTGAGTAGTGCAGGTGCCCCCCCTTGTGTGGTGGGCCTTGTCCAATCAATTGAAGGCCTGGATAGAACAATGACTGAGCTCCCTGGACCAAGAGGGAATTGTCCAGCAGATGGCCTTTGAGCTCCAGCTGCAACTCTGCTCTTGTCTCCAGCCCTCTGGCCTCCCCCATCCTGAGGGGGATTTACCAAGTCTCCACAATAACATGAGCCAATTTCTTAAAATAACTCTCTTTCTATATATATAGAAAAAAAAAGATATCAGTATATCCTGTTGCTTCTCTTTCTCTGGAGCACACTGGCCTTTTCACAAACATTTAACATGTTTATGAAGACAGGACGGGGGTGGTACTTCATGGGCTGGGAGGGGCAGGAATGACAAGCATAGAATGAGTGTCACGATCAGAGCTCTGCAATGTCATGGGAGGGGCAGAGGACTTCATCCCACCTGACCAGGCTTAGTGTCCACCCTCCTGTTCACCACGTGGGTGAGCTTGGGAGGCTTGAGTAACAGACTGTGAAATGGCATGAGCCGGCTTCTGAAGTGCTACAGTACAAAGGGCTGGGCAGAAACACCATTATGAGGATAATTAGGGAAAAAATCTGCCAGGCTTTGTTTTTTTTTGTTTTTTGAATTTTATTTACTTTTTTATACAGCTGGTTCTTATTAGTTATCCATTTTATGCATATTAGTGTATATATGTCAATCCCAATCTCCCAATTCATCACAGCACCACAACCCACCCCCCGCCACTTTCCCACCTTGGTGTCCATACTTTTGTTCTCTACGTTGTTGGACATCCTTGTCTTGTTCCTGATCTTAGAGGAAATGCTTTCAGTTTTTCACCATTGAGAATGATGTTTGCTGTGGGTTTGTCATACATGGCCTTTCTTTTGTTGAGGTAGGTTCCCTCTATGCTCACTTTCTGGAGAGTTTTTATCATAAATGGGTGTTGAATTTTGTCAAAAGCTTTTTCTGCATCTATTGAGATGATCATATGGATTTTCTTCTTCAATTTGTTAATATGGTGTATCACATTGATTGATTTGTGTATATTGAAGAATCCTTGCATCCCTGGGATAAATCCCACTTGATCCTGGTGTATGATCCTTTTAATGTGTTGTTGGATTCTGTCTGCTAGTAATTTGTTGAGTATTTTTGCATCTATATTCATCAGTGATATTGGTCTGTAATTTTCTTTTTTTGTACTATCTTTGTCTGGTTTTGGTATCAGGGTGATTGTGGCCTCAGACAATGAGTTTGGGAGTGTTCCTTCCTCTGAAATTGTTTGGAAGACTTTGAGAAGGATGGGTGTTAGCTCTTCTCTAAATGTTTGATAGAATTCACCTGTGAAGCCATCTGGTCCTGGACTTCCGTTTGTTGGAAGATTTTTAATCATAGTTTCAATTTCATTACTTGTGATTGGTCTATTAATATTTTCTATTTCTTCCTGGTTCAGTCTTGGAAAGTTATACCTTTCTAAGAATTTGTCCATTTCTTCCAGGCTGTCCATTTTATTGACATAGAGTTGCTTGTAGTAGTCTCTTAGGATGCTTTGTATTTTTGCAGTGTCTGTTGTGACTTCTCTTTTTTCATTTCTAAATTTATTGATTTGAGTCCTCTCCCCCTTTTTCTTGGTTAGTCTGCCTAATGGTTTATCAATTTTATTTTCTCAAAGAACCAGCTTTTAGTTTCATTGATCTTTGCTATTGTTTGTTTCTATTTCATTTATTTCTGCTCTAATCTTTAAGATTTCTTTCCTTCTGCTAACTTTGGGTTTTGTTTGTTCTTCTTTCTCTAGTTCCTTTAAGTGTAAGGTTAGATGATTTATCTGAGATTTTTCTTGTTTCTTGAGGTAGGTTTGTACTGCTATAAACTTCCCTCTTAGAACTGCATTTACTGCATCCGATAAGTTTTGGATCATTGTGTTTTTGTTGTAATTTGCCTCTAGGTATTTTTTGATTTCCTCTTTGATTTCCTCAGTGATCTCTTGGTTATTTAGTAACGTATGGTTTAGCCTCCATGTGTTTGTGTTCTTTACGTTTTTTCCCCTGTAATTGATTTCTAATCTCATAGCGTTGTGGTCAGAAAAGATGCTTGATATGATTTCAATTTCCTTAAATTTACTGAGGCTTGATTTGTGGCCTAAGATGTGATCCATCCTGGAGAATGTTCCATGTGCACTTGAGAAGAAAGTGTTATGTGCTGCTTTTGAATAGAATGTCCTATAAATATCTGTTAAGTCTATTGTGTTATTTAAAGCTTCTGTTTCCTTAATTATTTCCATTTTGGATGATCTGTCCATTGGTGTAAGTGAGGTGTTAAAGTCCCCCACTATTACTGTGTTACTGTCAGTTTCCTCTTTTATAGCTGTTAGCAGTTGCCTTATGTATTGAGGTGCCCCTATGTTGAGTGCATATATATTTATAATTGTTGTATCTTCTTCTTGGATTGATCCCTTGATCATTATGTAGTGTCCTTCTTTGTCTCTTGTAACATTCTTTATTTTAAAGTCTATTTTATCTGATATGAGTGCAAATCAAAACCACAATAAGATACCATTTACACACATTAGAATGGCTACTCCAAAAACAGAAGACAGAAAATAACAAGTGTTGTGAGAATGTGGAAATTGGAACCATCATGCTCTGCTGGTGGGAATGTAAAATGGTACAGCCCCTGTGAAAAACAGAATGACAGCTTCTCAAAAAATTAAATGTAGAATTACCATATGATCCAGGAATCCCACTTCTGGATATTTATCCAAAACAATGGAGTGCAGAGATGCAAACAGATATTTGCACACTCATGTTCATAGCCACATTACTCACAATAGCTAAAACATGGAAGCAACCCAAGTGTCCATTGATAGATGAATAGACCAGCAAAATTGGGTAAAAACACACAATGGAATACTATTCAGTCTTAAAAAAGAAGGAAATTCTGACACATGTTACAACATAGATGAGCCTTAAAGACATTATGTTAAGAGAAATAAGCCAGTCACAAAAAGACAGATACTGTATGATTCCACTTACATGAGGTATTTAGAGAAGTCAAGTAATAGAGACAGAAAGTAGGATGGTGGGGGCCAGGGTCTAGGGGAGGGAGGAATGGGGAGTCGATAATTAATGCAGACAGATTTTCAATTTGGGAAGATGAGAAAGTTCTGGAGATGGATGGTGGTGATGTTTGTACAACAATGTGAATGTACTTAATGCCACTGAATGTACACTTAAAAATGATTAAAGTGGTAACTTTTATGTTATGTATATTTTACCACAATAATAAATGGAGATTAACATTATTTCTTTCAATGTTAGCCTTCTTGTCCTGATGTTCTATTTTTTTTAGACTATGCCAACATCATACTTTCAGTTCCTGAAAGCAATTTCTTCATAAATTAACTACACAAGATGATTTCCCAATTTGTTAGATAATCATCTCTGCTAATAATACAACTATCATTGGGTACACTTTCCAGGAAGTCTAAAAACCCTAGATTGAAGTTGCATTTTTATGGTCACTGAAAAATAATTGCCTTGGTCAAAGTTTCAAGGCGGATCCATTGAGCATTTAGCCCTATGTGGCCTTAGGGATTCAAACCATGAGCCTCAGGTGCTACGTTGCTCATGTGATCCTAGACCTGAGGGCAGAGGCTCTGTCATTCACTCCTGTGTGCCCCAGATGTGGCCCTCGGTAGTGTAGAATCAGTTCTTGGTGAATAAATTGTTGAATGTCCTTTGGAATTCAATTCTGGGTGGATGAGTCTGGAAGACACATTAAAGTCATTCTTTCAGATTCATACTGAATCCGTGTGAAGCTAAGTTCTGCACATTGGGACCTGGTGACAGGTCCTCTGGCAGCTCTGCCCTCCAGGCTCCAGGACCCCCTCACCGCCAGGGGCTGCTCTCAAACACCAAGCAGTCCCATGCGACATCACGTGACCTTTAAGAGGACCTAGGGGTCCGTGTGCTTGCTCTGACAGCGCCTGCCCCTGGGTCCTTGGGGAAATGCCCGAGGCACTTGCTGTGGAGCCACCCAGGGCTGGACGACATCCCCGCCCCTGACTTGGCAAACGCTGTGTGTGCCTCTTCACAACAGGAAGAGGCCTCCGAGGGCCTGTCTCTGTCCCGCTGGTGGGAATTGCATGATGCACCTTTACAGTCCCTTGTCCTGGAGGCTGTAATTGGGTGAGCCCTGGGTTCTAGAGCTCCAGAAACCTCATCACGTTGCAAGTCCAGGGATGTCTGTGAGTCTTATCATCCATCCTCTGCCAGGCCTGTGACTTATCAGGGTGTTCACAGACCCTGCCATCAGCTGCTTACAGGTCCTGCTGGCCGTGCTGTCATCAGTGAGGTGGATAGTGTGATGCTGCCTGGAACGCCCAGGGCAGGGAGACCCACAGTCAGACCTGTGAGGTCCATGAGGCAGGGCCTGTCACCACACTGCCCTGGATGTTCTGTGAGTTTCTTGATCAGACGCAGTGCTCTGGAGCATCATGATATGGACCACACATCCTGGGAGACTGAAGATGGTACTTTCGGCAGAAGCTTTGCATGCAGGGAAGGTTTGCTAGGTCCATATCCCCCTGAGTGTCTGTTCCAGCAAGAACACAGGGCTGTCTCTCCCAGGAGGGAAGTGGTCCAAGGTAACCAGCCTCCCCTGGACAGTGGTGCCATATCAGGGACTCAGTGTTGGTCTCCACTGCTGGCTGATTGGGTGCTCAGCAGTGGCCGTAGCCAGGCCAGCCTTGAGGAGGGAAGTCCATCCCTGCCACATTGGCCACTGTGCTCAGGAACCCACTGGGCAAAGATGAAGGTGGCTGGGAAAGAGGCTGGCTGGTACCCACAGACCAAGGAATCCTACCCACTTGAGAATTAAAATCCTCCTCTGCTGCGGTCACCTTTTGGTAGGTGTTCATGTGGGACACAAACATCTTTACATTTTTGCCCCTTCAGCGAAGTTCACCCACCCTCCTCTCCCCAGACTTCCTTGTCACACATTCTCGGATCATGTTTCTTCCTTTTCTTCTAGATCACACATTAAAGTAACAGTTTACTCGTGCACTGTTGGTGGGAATGTAAACTGGTGCAGCCATTGTGGAAAGAGTATGGAGGTTCCTCACAAAGCTAAAAATAGAACTACCATATGACCCAGCAATTCCAATCTTGCGTATATATCCAAAAATCCCCAAAACACTAATTCAAAAAGATACATGCACCCTAGTGTTCATAGCATCATTATTTACAATTGCCAAGGTATGGAAGCAACCTAAGTGTCCATCAACAGATGACTGGATAAAGAAGATGTAATATATATATATATTATGTACATCCACAGTGGAATATTACTCAGCTATAAACGAGAATGAAATTTTGCCATTTGCGGTAATGTGGATGAACTTGGATGGCATTATGCTAAGTGAAATAAGTCAGGCAGAGGAAGACAAATATTGCATGATATCACTTATATGTGGAATATAAGAAATACAACAAACTAGTGAATATAACAAAACAGAAGCAGTCTCACAGATGTAGAGAACAAACTAGTGGTTACAAGTGGGGAGAGGGAAGGGGGGAGGGATAACATAGGGCTGGGGGAGTGGGAGGCACAAACTACTGGGTGTAAGATAGGCTACAGGGACGTATTGTACAGCATGGGGAATATAGCTAATATTTTACAATAACTCTAATTGGAGTATAATCTTTAAAAACTGTGAATCACTATATTGTACACATGTAACTTACATAATATTGTAGAGCAACTATACTTCAATTAAAAAGAAGTGGCTTAATACAGAATTCTCTTAAGTCTAAGTTTATGATTTGTTAGGGCAGCACCCCAGATTTGTACTTACAGAGAATGCTCACGTAGGTGAGGTTTTGTGTTCATGGGTATGAAAAACGTTCTGCCCGGAAGGGAGGAAAATGTGGATTATAAGACAAAACCGTTTGGGCAAAATGTGTAAGAAAGCTGCAAATTGTCATTAAGGAAACGAAACATTATACTTAGGGAGGGAAAGTAAAGCCAGGAAAAACAAACGATTCCGTTCTCCTAGAACCAGGAGATTGGAAATGAAATCCTGGTAGCAAAAGAGGGAGAGAAATCTCAGCATGACAGGTCATAACCTGACTGGCAGGTGCCTTCTGTCCCTTGGAGGTGGCAGTAACAGGCAGCATCAGGAGAGGCCGGCAAATACAATCTCACTTTATCCTAACGTGCTCCGCGCCCACACACGGAGGTTCTATTTGTAAGGCGAGAGCTGCGTGGCCTCCGGGAAGTCGCTGGAGCCACTCTGTCCCTCGATTTCTCTCCTCGCCCCAAACGCCCCCAAGGCCGGCTTCCTCCGATTTCCCTCAACGCTGTTAGCAGGTTCTCAGGCCTCTCAAGCAGATGTCTATACTTTTTGTGCAGTAAACACAGCGTCCGCAGTTGCGATCTAACTTGGCAAGGAGTTAGTCTGACTCTATTGCTGCTCATAATCACTCTGGGCCCCACGGTTAGACACACGAGGTCTTAGAAGGTTCTCAGGTATGACCTCGAATGATCTCATGGTCAAAACCACGGGCCAGGTGGTCACTTTTCAATTTTCTTTCATGGATAATAGGTGCCATGGCACTGTCCTCCAACGTGAGGATGGTATCATTCTGGTACCATTCTGTTAGAGAGACAAAGGTCCTTTTTTAAAAATCTCCTTCCAACGAGAATATCTTCTTTTTAATCATCACACCCTCGTGCTAGGAGTCTGGGCTGTGGGGCTGACCTTGGTCCTTTGTGAGGCGTGATTGAGCTGGGGGTGTGAGGTGGGGACGTGACTTTGTAATGACACCCAGCCAAGAGACATAGCACGACTCAAGGGCGAGGATTGAGTCGGAACACACGTACTCTGAAGACTGGTATTGGGTGACTTGGGGGCAAAGGGACAAAATGATCAAGGTGAAGGCTGAGAGCAGGGGAGCTGGCCATTTGCTGAGGGTGGTCTTGTAAAACGAGGCCGCCTAAGCCCAGGCCTGTCAAGGGATGACTCTGCTCTCATCAGCCCGAAGAAATAAAGGTCTCATGAGTTCTTCCTCCCTGTGGGAGAATTTGAAAGTTCCCGGGTGAAGGAAGGAAAAGATAGACCTTGCTGACTGATAAAACAACAGAAAGTATTATCATAGCACAGCCGAGAGAAGGAATGTCCAGCTGAAACTGTAGGCACAGGTAAATTATACATTTTTTTTGGAGGATACACAAAAAGCAGAAACCTATCTGCATAGGTCTGCAAGAGCCTGCCATATTTTCTAAAAATTGTTCCATCATAAAATAGAACATAGGTACAACAAACACACAAAATGAATATATGGACTAATGAATTATCCTAAGGCAGGTCTTTCATAGAGAAACAGAGCTTGGCCATTATGCCCGAGATATCCCACCCATTTGCTGTGGCCCAATTATCTTAGGACGGCTCCCTCTTTCCCCCACAAGTAGCCAACATTGTAAAGAGAGGGCTTTTTTTATCGACTGTTTGAGGACCCACTGGGTCCACCTGGGAGGATCAATGCTGGATTCTTTCCTACATTTCCTAGTTCTCAGGACAATGAATCGATTCTCTATCATCCTCCACAGATGAGCAATTGGTTGTGACTTAATATCATTTGAACTCATGGACTTCACCATATTTGAGGGTTTCCTCATTTGAATTATCATCCTTTCTGAAGTTACAATTGTCCTCTCCTCATCCACTGGGAGCTTCTTCATAGGGGCTCTTGAGTAATTTTGACTCATCCCTCAATCACTGATAGCTTCCTCAGCATCATGGATGTCCAGCTGTCCACACTTTCCCCAGGCTTGGCACTGGACGCTTCTCCAAAGCCCTAGTTTCTCACTAGGAGTACTGTTTCATGTCACCTATTCTCTGGTTCATCTGCATTTCCTTTCATCCACATCAAGGTACAGGGATGTGGAATTCGACTTGTACTCACTTATTCTACCCCACACTGCATGCACAGCAGTCTCTGAATAACAAGGAAGGGATCTGTATCTATCTGCTAATCTAGTATCTACTGTGATATACTAGTGCCTTGCATACAGCAGAAACTTGCATTGTCACACTGAGTTTTGGCTGAAAAGAACAGGAAACTCCAAGAAGAGAGAGTTGATTC
>NW_020174045.1:108748-131843 GCF_003031525.2 Neophocaena asiaeorientalis asiaeorientalis | reverse complement strand
AGCAATCCCTATCAAACTACCAATGGCATTTTCCACAGAACTAGGACAAAAGTTTCACAATTGGTATGGAAACACAAAAGACCACGAATAGCCAAAGCAATCTTGAGAAAGAAAAACGGAGCTGAAGGAATCAGGCTCCCAGACTTCAGACTATACTACAAAGATACAGTAATCAAGACAGTATGGTGCTGGCAAAAAAATAGAAATATAGATCCATAGAACAGGATAGAAAGCCCAGAGATAAAACCATGCACATATGGTCACCTTAACTTGGATAAAGGAGGCAAGAATATATATTGGAGAAAAGACAACCTCTTCAATAAGTGGTGCTGGGAAAACTGGACAGCTACATGTAAAAGAATGAAATTAGAACACTCCCTAACACCATACACAAAAATAAACTCAAAATGGATTAAAGACCTAAATGTAAGGCCAGACACTATAAAACTATTAGAGGAAAACGTAGGCAGAACACAGTTTGACACAGCAAGATCCTTTTTGACTCACCTCCTAGAGAAATGGAAATAAAAACAAAAATAAACAAATGGGACCTAGTGAAATCTAAAAGCTTTTGCACAGCAAAGGAAACCATAAACAAGACAAAAAGGGAAGCCGCAGAATGGAGAAAATATTTGCCAGAGAAGCAACTGACAAAGGATTAATCTCCAAAATATACAAGCAGCTCATGCAGCTCAATATCAAAAAAACAAAAAACCCAATCCAAAAATGGGCAGAAGACCTTAATAGACATTTCTCCAAAGAAGATATACAGATTGCCAGCAAACACATGAAAGGATGCTCAACATCACTAATTATTAGAGAAATGCAAATCAAAACTACAATGAGGTATCACCTCACACTGGTCAGAATGGCCATCATCAAAAAATCTACAAGCAATAAATGCTGGAGAGGGTGTGGAGAAAAGGGAACCCTCTTGCACTGTTGGTGTGAATGTAAATTGATACAGCCACTATGGAGAACAGTATGGAGGTTCCTTAAAAAACTAAAAATAGAACTAACATATGACCCAGCAATTCCAATCTTGCATATATATCCAAAAAAACCAAAAACACTAATTCAAAAAGGTACATGCACCCTAGTGTTCATAGCAGCATTATTTATAATTGGCAAAATATGGAGGCAACCTAAGTGTCCATCGACCGATGAATGGATAAAGAAGATGTAATATATATATTATATACATACACAACGGAATATTACTCAGCCATAAAAAGAAACGAAATTGAGTTATTTGTAATGAGGTGGATGGACCTAGAATCTGTCATACAGAGTGAAGTCAGTCAGAAAGAGAAAAATAAATACTGTATACTAACACATATATATGGAATCTAAAAAAATAAATGGTTCTGAAGAACCTAGGGGCAGGACAGGAATAAAGACGCAGCTGTAGAGAATGGACTTGAGGATGGGAGAGGGGGAAGGGTAAGCTGGGACAAAGTAAGAGAGTGGCATGGACATATATACACTACCAAATGTAAAATAGATAGCTAGTGGGAAGCAGCCACATAGCACAGGGAGATCAGCTCAGTGCTTTGTGTCCACCTAGAGGGGTGGGATAAGGATGGTGGGAGGGAGACACAAGAGGGAGGAGATATATGTATATGTATAGCTGATTCACTTTGTTATACAGCAGAAACTAACACACCATTGTAAAACAATAATACTCCAATAAAGATGTTACAAAAAAAAAAAAAAGAGAGAGAGTTGAAGTAGTTAGTTCAGGGCTGGAGTGAGCCAGCTTCCCTCTCTCTCTCTGCTCCACTATATTCAGCCTCCATTCCCATGGTTACCTCACAACCTCAGAATGATTGCTGCAGATCTAGCTATCACACCTGCATTCCACTCAACAAGAAGGAGAAATGGCTGAAGAAAATAGGGTAAGGTGTTTGCACAAGCTACCTCTTAAGGAAGGTTCTGGGGAGCTGCCACCTCTGCTTAGATCCCACTGACTTGACCCTAGTCTGAACCACACAGCCTGCAAGGAAGGCTGAGAAGGTACAGCTCTGGAGAGCCAGGTGCCCAGCTACAAATTGTGGCTTCTTTTTATAGGGAAGATAGGAAAAATGGATACTTAAGAATAACTAGCAGTCACTGCCACAAATCTTAAAATATTTATTGAGTGAAAGTGGAAGTGTCAGCAGGGGAAGAAGGTTGGATGAGCCTTCAGTGAGTGAGGCTGGAGGCGGAGGCCATTATCTTCCTCACGGAGGTGATGAGAACTGGAGAGAATCATGATATTAAGGGTAAACTGAGCGTGATGCTCCAGTACCAAGCGAGAGGAGGCCATCATGACTGGTGAGAAAGGTGGGAGTGGACACGTCAGTGCATGGAGCTTCAGGGAGACTGGCTGGCCATGTGGTTGCTTCAGCAGGGGCTCAGCAGGTGACCCCACCTCTACTGCGAAAATGTCCCCATGGACCTTCTCTCTGTACTTGCTCCTGGAATTCCTGCTCAGTTCTCGCCAGGGCCTTTCCCTCTTGCCCCTGGGATCACAGCTGGTTTGATCTGGACTGACAGCTTTCTCACGCTCCTGTCTCCAGGGTGGGGGTCTTCAGCTCTCACAGCCCTGGCATCAGCTGGGGTCTTGTTCCAGCATGACTGCTGGCTCACACCCAACACTCCTGTTCCCTGGGTTTGGGTCAGCCCAGAACCTGCATCTCTAACCTGTTCCATGGTCCTTGTGTCCACTTTGAGAACCACTGCCCTAGTATAGTATTTTTGTTTTGTTTTGTCTTGCATGTTGTTTAGTTTTTAAAATATATGGTTACTTTGTCTACAATCCTACACTCAAATCTTGGGCCCCCAGCCAAGGTAGACAAGCTGGAAGGGGCGAGGGAGCTGTCTGGGGTCTCTTTTTTTTGAATTTTATTTTATATATATTTTTTATACAACAGGTTCTTATTAGTTAACCATTTCATACATATTAGTGTATATATGTCAATCCCAATCTCCCAACTCATCCGCCCCCCAGCTTTCCCCTCTTGGGGTCCATACAATTGTTCTCTACATCTGTGTCTCAATTTCTGCCCTGCAAACTGGTTCATCTGTACCATTTTTCTAGGTTCCACATATATGCATTAATATACGATTTTTGTTTTTCTCTTTCTGACTTACTTCAATCTGTATGAGAGTGTCTAGATCCATCCAGGACTCTACAAATGACCCAGTTTTGTTCCTTTTTATGGCTGAGTAATATTCCATTGTATATATGTACCACATCTTCTTTATCCATTTGTCTGTCGATGGGCATTTAGGTAGCTTCCATGTCCTGGCTATTGTAAATAGTGCTGCAGTGAATATTGGGGTGCATTGGGGTCTCTTTTATAAGGACATTAACCTCATTCATGGGGGCTCCACCCTCATGACCTCATCACCTCCCAAAGCCCCCACTTCCTGACACCATCACCTTTAGGGTTAGGTTTCAACATATGAATTTTGGGGAGACACAAGCATTCAGTGTACAGCAGTTAATGACAACATAGTTTTCTTCCTCTGTCCCAACCACCTGAATATATGGGCCCACAATGTGACAAGGACACACAGGGAGCTGGGTAGGATGGGGCAGCCCAGAGGCCACAGCTGAGTGGAGGGGTGCTGATCCATTTTAGTTTATCACATCGGAGGAGAGGCACCGTGAGCACATCGACAATATTTCTAGATTAAAGGCAGGTTTATATGCAAGCACACAAGGATGTTGAGAACCCAGATGCAATGGACTAAATGAGTTCCCCCAAAATCCATGTACTGAAACCTAACCCCCAAGGTGATGGTGTCAGGAGGTGAGGCCTTTGGGAGGTTATGAGGTCATGAGGGATTAGTGCCCTTATAAAGAGACCCCAGAGAGCCCCTCATCCCTTCCTCCAGGTGAGGGCATGGCGAGAAGATGCCATCTAGGAACCAGGAAGTGGGTCCTCACCAGACACTGAATCTGCCAGCACTTTGATCTTGGATATCCAGCCTCCAGAGCTGTGAGACATTCACGTCTGTTGTTTATAAGCCTCCCAGTCTGTGTGTTCTGCTATAGCAGCCTGAACGGCATCCAGGCACTGCCCCCTGCCGGCTCCACAGCCCTGGCGTCCCTCAACCTGTGGGTAAGGGGGAAGAACACAAGTGCCCAAGTCATCGGGAGCCTCCCGCGCATTAAATGAAGTGATTTCCAGCAGCGCCTACCACGTGCAGCACTGGACACGCCTGAGCTACCTCTGGGTCCCCGGCTCTGTGCACCGTGAGCACACGGACTCGATGTGGATGAAACTCAGCATGTAGCATCGGTGGTTACAACCGGTTCATACAATCCACACCAACTTTTGAAAGTCTTGCACTAATGCAAGCCTTGCCCTTTAACCCTCAAGGGCAGGCAACTTTGGAGGAAAACTACGAACCCCTCAATCCTTTTATTCCAAGTCACTCCAGGAGCACAAGGAATCGCACGCTGTGGTGGATTCCTTCTGGTGTTTGGTGTTGTCGGATAAATAATACACCTTGGGGTGGTTTTCCTTGTGTCACCCTGACCATCTCTTGGATGTGCAGACTTGCACAGAGACCACCAGAGGCAGCATGGTGCTGGGCCACACGTGCACAGTCCCTGGTCTGACTAGTCTCCGTCCTCAGCCGGAGGACACCCACGTCTCAGCCTCTGACCCCGGCAACTGTGCCCAGCGCGACGGGCTAGTTAGGGCAATGCAAATGAACGAGGGACAAAAACAGGCAGATTCCTGGGCCGACAGCATCCCTCGGGTCGGCACAAACCAGGGGCACCAGCATCCTGCACCAGCAACAGATTGTTCTTTTTTCCAAGGAAGCAAACGTGACCAACACCACAAATTGTCATGGAAATGCAAACCTTTCCCACCTGTGAGCAGTGGTTGGCACTGCCTGGGGTAGAGAACAGCAGACACTGGTGCCCACTGCCGGAAATTGCACAGTTCCCCTGGGTCACCAGGCCATCCTCTGACCTGTCACCACCACCTCAACCTGGTCCAAGGCGATGATGGCTCTTCTGTGACTGGCAGCATCCCTGCACCCTGAGCCCAGGTAGCTGGGGCCGGCTGGGTCTCAGCTGATTGGGTCTTTCAGGGCTCTGAGGGTCCCCTCTCACTGGCCAGGTTCACACATGACACATGTGCTGTGTGGAGTGAATCATGGTGGGTGCTGGCCGGGCAAGGTGATCTCCTCCCACCCACTGCACACATTCACCCATCTGACCTCACAAAGCCACATGGGAAGGTCCAGACAGACCAGGACACTGAGTGGATTGTGTGGGCCTCACAAGGAGCAGGGCACTGAGCTTGGCTGAGAGCGACCATGGGGACCAAAGTCCTGGCTGGGTTATCTTTGCCAGTTTCTTAAGTAATCGAAGAACCGAAGAGATTCACGACGCAGGAAATGGCAAGGGGATTTTCTTTATTTGAGGAGGCACTGTTAGTTTGAGGCACAGGACCCGAGCATAGCACGGTACACAAAGGCTGCAGCAGCCCTGCAGAATGCAATCCAGTGCTACCGTGTCATCTATGATGAGGAAAAAAGGGCTACTACCCAGACATCAGTGGATCGTTTTTTCAAGAGGGTAGGTAGAATTGAATCCAGCAAGGAACCAGAACCTGTGCCATCAACGTCAGGAGTGAGTGAAATTGCAGCTTGCCCTCCGTCTCCTGTTGCTGACTATCCTTCAGCTCTACCATCTCCCACCTCCAGTCAGTAACTCTTCTTGCCTGTTCACTCGATGCCAGCCCCTGTATGCCAGCTGTTGTACAGTACTATTGTACTTTTCAAGGTACAGTACTGTGAGATTAAAAGTGTTTTCTTTATTTTTTGTGTTTGTTGTTTATGTATTATTTGTGTGAAGGTATTATAAACCTATTACAGTATAGTACTATATAGCCGATTGTGTTAATTGGGTACCTAGGCTAACTTTGGTGGACTTGTGAACAAATCAAACTTACGAACGCACTCTTGAAACGGAACGTGTTCATATGTAGGGGACTGACTGTACTTAGCCTGAGACTCAGTTTAGTTATTTGTTGAAAAGAAACCCCCTTTCCACAGGCAGGATACTGAGCCACATGGCTCTGGACCTGACCTGTCTTTATAATAGAAACTTTACGTTGAACAGCATCAATCCAACAGCCCCTCACCTGCAACCACTGTCCTGCTCTCTGTGTCTGAGTTTGACTGTTTGTCTTTTAAATTTACTTATTTATTTTTGACAGATAAAAATTGTGCCTATTTAAGGTGTACGATGTGATGGTTTGATACACACGTGTGCTATGAAATGATCACCACAGTCAAGCTAATTAACACACATTGATGTTCGTCACCTTCCATAATTACGTTCTTTTTTCTTTTTGTGGTGAGAACACTTAAGATCTACTTTCTTAGCAAGTTTCAAGTATACAATACACTATTGTTAACTATAGTCACCATGCTATAATTAGACCCCGAGGCTCCCAACCCCCAACCCTCCAGCCCTTGGAAAGCCTATGACCCTTTTCTGAAGTCACACAGGGACTTCATGGCACGTTGGGGACTCAAACCCAGGTGCTTGGTAGCACTGGCGGGGGGAAACTGCCCATTTCTGACCCCCGAGGGAAATGATGCAGCGTAGAGGTAACTCCCAGAAAACGGCTCTGGCTGTGAGGGGCCTGTTTCCCTGGAGAAGGATGAACACTGCAGTGCCAGAGAGCAGACATTTCAACCCTGAGAAGACAGGAGGGGGAGCAAAGGGGGACAAGCCCAGATAGAGTGCCTGCAGCAGACGAAGCGTGGTGTGTTGCCCGGTGAGCACAGGACAAAGGACAGGGTGCGCTGAAATTACCTTCACGGTCCTGTGCCCTGATCTCAGGTTGATAGGAGATCGTGTCCCCATCTGCCACGGGGATGGAAACAGTCAGAGGCTGATTCCGAGGATTAGGTGAATTCATATTTGCAGAGGGCTTAAACCAGTGCCTGGCAAGCAGTATACACAATAGAAAGGTTTGTTCAATACAGAAGATAATGAAAATCAATGATCTGTATATTGAAAATCCCGAAGAAGTCACTAAAAAATTGTTAGAAGTAATAAATGAGTTCAACTAGGTTGCAGGATAGAAGGTCAATATTTAAAATCAATTGTGTTTCTATGCACTTGCAATGAACAATCTGAAAATGAAATTAAGGAAACAATTCCACCCACAATAGTAACAAAAAGAATAAAATATTAGGAATAAATTTAACAAAAGAAGTGCAAAATGTATGCTTTGAAACTACAAAACATTGTTGAAAGAAAGTCTAAATACAGGCATATTTCATTTTATTAAGCTTTGCTTTGTTGTGTTTTTTACACATTGAAGGTTTGTGTCAACTCTGCGTACAGCAAGTCTAGCAGTTTTTGCTCACTTCATGTCTCTGTGTCACATTTTGCTCACTCTCACAATGTTTCAAACGTTTTCATTATAATTAGATTTGTTATGGTGCCTGTGATCAGTGGTCTTTAGTGTCACTACCATGACTCACTGAAGGCTCAGATGATGGTTAGCATTTTTTAGCAATAAAATATTATTTCATTAAGGTAGATACATTTTTTGGATATAATGCTATTGCACCGTTAATAGACTATAATCTAGTGTAAACTAGACTTTTATATGCACTAGGAAACCAGATTTTGCATGACTTGCTTCATTGCAATATCCGCTTTATTACAGTGGCCTGGAACCAAACCCGAAATATCCCTGAGGTCTGCCTGTAAATGGAAAAAAGATCCCACGTTCATGGATTGAAATATTTAAAATTGTTAAGATGGCAATACTCCCCCAAATGATCTACAGATTAAATGCAATCCCTATCAGACTCCCAGCCGTCTAACCTGTAGAAACTGACAAGATGATTCTAAAATTCATATGGAATTGCAAAGGACCCAGAATAGCCAAAGCAATCCTGAAAAAAAACAAATTGAAGGTATTCACATTTCCAAATTTTAAAACATACTTAAAAGCAATGGTAATCAAAATACTGTAGTACTGACACAAAGATTCATCAGTGGAATAGAATTGAGGGTCTATAAGTAGATTTTCACTTACTTACACAGTGAGACCACTCAATGCGGAAAGAATAGTCTTTTCATCAAATGGTGCTGGTGCCACTGGATTGTCACATGTTAAAGAATGAAGGTGCACCCTTGCCTCACACTATACACAAAAATTAACTCAAAATTGATCAAGGACCTAAATCTAAGAGCAAAACTGTATGACTCTTATGAGGTAAATCTTCATGATCTTAGGTTTGGTCAAGAATTCTTAGATATGACACCAAAAGCATAAAGCAACAAAAGAAAAATAAATAAATAAATCACACTTGATCAAATTTAAAAACTTGTGCTTCAGAGAACACCAAGAAAGTGAAAAGACAACCCACAGAATGGGAGAAAATATTTTCAAATATATATCTGATAAGGGACTTGTAACTAGAATATATTATAAAGAACACTTAGAACTCAATAATAAAAAGACAAATAACAGGATCTGAACAGATATTTTGCCATAAAAATACACAAGTGGCCAATAAGCCCAAGAAAAAAATTCTTAACATTATTAGTCCTCAGGGAAAGGCAAATGAAAACCATAGCGACACACAACTTTATACTTTCTCGAATGGCTAGAGTCAAAAAACAGATAACATCAAGAGTTGGGAGGATGTGGTAAATGAAATTGAACCTCATATGTTACTGTTGGACACTTAACGTGGTACAGTCATTTTGGGAAGGTTTCTGGCGATTCTTTAAATGGTAAACAAAGTTACCACATGACCTAGCAATTCCATCCCTAGGTATATACCCAGGAGAAGTGAAGATACAGGCCCACGCAGCAACTTGTACACGAGTGCTCATAGCAGCTTTATTCACGACAGCCCCAAAGTGGAAATCACCCAAATGTCCATCAGCAGACAAATGGATAAACACAATGGGTCCATCCATACAGCAGAGAATGATTCAGCCATAAAAAGCAATGAAGCACTGACAGAGGCTACAGTGTGGATGAACCTTGAAAACATGAAAGCGAGGGAAAGAAGCCAGACCCAAAAGGTCATGTGTGGTCGGACACACACATTCTTGATTTGGGGACACGAGCCAAGAAATTTTTATTACTTTCATGCTTTCACTTCTTTATTTAAAAAAAAGGTTTATTTTAAATTAAGTCAATGAAATATTTATTTTTCCAACCACACATGGTAAAAGCTGCTTTCCGATATAGCAACATGGGTTTACGGAATCATAGTTAGAGCTGGAGGATCTGCAGAGACCACTGATTCCTTAATTCTACAGCTTGGGAAAATGGAGCTATCGGGGTCTTGCTGTGAATACGGGGAGAGAAATGGGGGCAGATCCCAGTCTAGATGACCAGAGTACCAGTTTGGCCACTTCTAGTTCTCGTGAGAAATTAGGATTTAAAAAATGTGAAATCTCTAGGTTCTCAAATGTTAGCAACTGATTAAAAAATTTAGGAACACTGTAGAACTATTTTAATCAGAGTACTGAAGTGGACGGAAACACCATTCATACCTCTTCCTTAGCTGCACCTGGTTCAGATTGTTGGTGGATTCATCAGATTCAAAACAGGTGACACTAGTCTTTTTTGGGGGGACAAAAGGCCTGATAAGATAAATTGACAAAAATGAAACATTTAGTCTCGGCCGTCATTTAGACTCACCATTGCACATTCCTCGTGAATGACAGAAGAGCAGAGCAATCCCTTTAGGTGGATGGACATACTGACCATTGGAGAGACTTTCAGAAAATCAGCTATTGAGAAATAAAAGAGCTTTTGTACAGGGAAAACCAGTGTGCTATAAATGTGTATAAAGAAAAACTCAGTGGGACTGAGGTATGTGTAGTAATATGTTCTGGTTCAATACTGTGTCTTTCTGGCATTTCCTTAAATGTTCACCTTTTAATTTTTTCTATAATATTTATAATTCAGCTCTTTTTGTCATTGAATTTACTGGATAAGTCAGCAACAAGTACAGTATATACATTGTTCTAACTGTTTACTTAGCTCTGAGCTGAACGAGGAAATAAGGCAACATTTAACTTATAAGTATATAAAAGTGTAAGCTTTCAAAAGAATGCCCCATACCACTATGTTTATTTTAACAGAGAAGATAGGGCAAAACCACTCAAGAGATTTAACAAATAAAATTCACAACATACAAAGGAGCTTCTCTTGGGCAAAAGATAAAACGACAAGTCTGTCAGAACAGACTCTAAAGAGCTTCTTGTGATTTTTGATGTACTTCAGGAATGGAAACCTGTTTCAGGGCAGAAACAGCTCTGTTCTGTGCTGGAATCACAAAACTGCAACGTGCCTTCTATATCTGCAAGCCAGGCAGCAGTGGAGCCCTGGAGAGCCTCACACGCAGGTGGGAAATTCATGAATGGTCCCCTCTACTCTCTGAAATGCACCTGCAGGACGTATGAAATAATCCTCTGTGATCCTGCCAGGCAACACTTTTGGCTCAGAGGCCCATACGTTTCAGAAGGCACGGTGAGTATGCATTATGTGGAAGCGGCTCACCCTGGCAGCTGGAAGACTGGTGGTCTCAAACAAACTTTAGTGTTTTCTTAAATGTAATTTCTAGAATGAGATTACACTCCCTAGAATGTGTCTGATTTCTTCTGAGAAATCAGAAGGCCAGTGGAAAGGCGTATCTGACAACGTTTTTTAGCCCATAGGAAAGTGATGGAGGGATATTCTTCCAAACAGAGATTTGTTATGGTGACCTGTGTACCGATGGGCTAATTAAAAGAATATTGAGAGCCTCATTTTTATGTTTGATATTATTGTTCAGTATACATTACGTTTTCCTTATGGTAAATATGTCCTACATATGTTCATTGTTATAAATACTATTAAAACACATATCCTTTTTATAAAGATGCATTTCTCTGTGACATTCTCTCTCTGTCTGTCTCCCTTGCAATCTCTCCCTCCCCCCCAGATATATATCAAGGCATATTAAGGTTGGCCAATTTGGCAATGGAATTATAAAAGAAATGATACTCTATCTAAAAAACCCCAGATCTTAATGATAAATTTAGGTATTTTCTTAATGACTTGAAATAACATAGTATAGTTTTTTAAATAAAACATTACACAGTCTATTCAACATATTATAGTTTTTTAAATAAAACATTACACATAGTCTATTCCTTAGGTTGTGTACGTAGCATTTAGAGTAAGCAAGCTAATTCTATATGTAAAGATATTTAAAGTATCTTAAGACAGTATTTGCTGTCCTCTGTAATATAGGTTGAAATCTTCATAAGTAGTTTATTTTAAAGCATCACGATGAGTGTTGCCGTGTACTAACTTAGTTACGTGTGCAATTGATCGATTTCCTGGGTGTGTAAAACACAGGTATCCTGTCCCCATCCGAAACACACTGGGAAGGAAACTAGAAAGGTTGAGGAGGCTTTGCCACTGTATTAGTAAAGGCTTTTATTGAGCATCGCAGAAACACAACGTGAACTGGGTCAATAAAAGTGTAGTAGTGGCTGTTTGTTTATTTTTTTTGGCTCTCATGACCAGGAAGTCCAGGGCGGTCCTGATGCAGCTCGGCTGATCTGGGGCTGACACATGTCAGAGCTCTGGGCCCGCTCAGTCTCACAGTTCTGCTTCATCCTTACGTAGGTGGCCTTCACTTGGTGGCAAAGATAGGGGATAGCAAAGGTTGCGATCCAGAAGGGAAACAATTGTCCTTGGCATGTGCACATCACAAAATGATGGGGCTGGGATAGCCTTTCCCTGTTTTGCATCTCAGTTAGTCATGGAAGAAACTGAAGTTAGTCGCACTCAGGGTCTCCCTGCAAGTAGAAAACCTGAACTCCATTTAACTAACTGTATGTCTTTCTGATACAAAGGGATTTACCCTCGAAAGTCCAGATGAACTTCACAGGAGCGGGTAGAGGACACCGGACAGCTAAGGAGAAAATAAAATCATAGGAGAGTGAGAACCTGTGGAGAAAATAGGAGGAAAAGCAATATTGCGACCAGGAAGTCACAGGAACATGAGGTTTCCAGGAGTGGCTTACATTCCCCAAAAGTGAGCCAGAGAGGAAAAATCCATTTCAAGACTGAAGGCTGAAAACAAATATGAGGGTGTCTGGGGGATGATTTATTACCTTACAAGGTCACATGAGCTTCCTCCTCTTCTGCTACCCTTTTCCTATTTCAGTTCCCTTTCAAGGAACATTCGAAGTATTTAAACACAGGAAACCAGTACTTGGACAATATTTTTTAAAAGTTTCATCTTGGCAAAGATGTAAAAACCTGTAATAATGTGTTTTCTGTTTTCCGACTTCAGGTACCATTAAGGCCTAGCAATAATGACTGATAATGTAGAGATTTCATTATTGTGGTCATTTCATTTTTAACTGTTACTACTGGTTTTATTTTTTATTATTGTGACATGACTCGTTTTTACAGGGGGCTGAACACAGGGCAAATTAAATATTAGATGTGAAACCAGTCGGAGGAGAGAAAAGGGAATGTGGGCATTTAGAGAGTGGCTCAGTTTTCCAACATTAGGGCTTCCTGTGAGCCTCTTACTCCAAGAAGGGGCTGGGGCAGGGCGGGCAGGGGCCCGGGAGGAGGGCGAGGGAGGGGGTAGGGTGGGAGCAGGAGAAACAGACCAGTAGGAGGTGGATGTAGAGTTATTGTGAGGAGTCCACAGGCAGTTTTGGAGGCTGAGAAGGCCCCCTGATCTGACCAGATTGGATCTGGCCTGCTGGGGGTCCAGGAAGGGCAGTGGGTGGTGTGGCTCCAAGGCCTGCAGCCAGAGCACGAGGAGGGGTCACCAGGAGACCAATCTCCTTGCCCTGCAGGGGCCTCCCAGGCCACCCCCAAAGAAAGAGAGCCTGTGACCTGCTCCCTGGGGGCAAGGACTGTACAGATGCCCAGGTCCTCCCTCCTGATGAAAAAGTGAAAAGAAATTCCTTCATTCCACGCCTATGTCCCACAATACAAGCATCGCTTCGGGCTGGCCAACATCAGGAGATGCGGTGAAATGACACAGCAATAAATAGTAAAGTCCTAGGATTAAAATTTCCCATCCTTATTCCCAAGTTGCTTTAAAAAATAATGGGAGGGCTTCCCTGGTGGCGCAGTGGTTGACAGTCCGCCTGCCGATGCAGGGGACATGGGTTCGTGCCCCGGTCCGGGAAGATCCCACGTGCCGCGGAGCGGCTGGACCCGTGAGCCACGGCCGCTGAGCCTGCACGTCCGGAGCCTGTGCTCCGCAACGGGAGAGGCCACGGCAGTGAGAGGCCTGCGTACTGCAAAAATAATAATAATAATAGGAGTTATTATTTATGTATGACGGGGCAAAACTTAAAGTTCGTTAAATGTCTCTCGGAGTCTTTTTTCAACTGGATTCTCAAATATTTGAAAACCATCTTCATCATACAAACATGTAGACATAGGGTGTACACAAGCTAAGGGTCTTGGGAAAACAGTTCCTCAGCTATGACCTCGCGGCAACTAAGAGCTCGTAGAGTCATGAGCCTGTGAATGATTGGTACGGAGAACTGGCAAAAGCCAGTTATTTTGTAGCTCCCGCTCACTGGAATTCAGAAAATCTATCACATTTTTTTTTTTAAAAGAGGAGGTTCAACTTTCATATTTTGCGGATCCTCTTGACACTCTGACGAGTTCAGTGGACACGAGACACAGTGATTAACAATCTTGTCTCCAGCCTCTATTTCTATCTTGGAAAGGAGAGTCTCCAGCTGACGTGTAGCCCATTACTCAGTAAGAGGGTTCAGGGTTATTAACATTATTATTCAAATGACTATTTCCTGAACATTCACATCGAGTAAGGTCATGGGAAATGGTAGGTTAACACGTTGGTAATAGCCAGGTTCCCTTTAGACCTTATGACTGGGGAGGGGAGTAAGCAGTGCAGACACATCCCAGGGGACCTTCTCTTCCCAGACTCTGCCTGTCCCATGGGCTGCACCAGTCAGAGCCCACCCTCCGCTGGCTGATGCCCGTGGCTCGCCCAGCACCCACGGGTGGTGCCTTGGCCAATGAATATTATTACTTGTTGCCAAGTTGGTGCCTTCTGTACTGATATCATTTCAAAATTTAGCTAAAGATTAGGTAATTCATAATTTCACAATTTTACTAAATATTAGATAAGTCCTAATTTCACTGAATAGTAGAAAATGTCCTCATCTCACTAAATAGTAGGTAAACCCGTGAACCATGAGATCAGAAAGAATGTGTGAGATGTGTTTCCAGGAAGGTTTACTTGTATATATTTCCAGGAAGGTTTACTTGAATATATTTTAAAAACGAGTAACTAACACACATGGTTGAATCACAGGTGTGGAAATGACTACAAACAGCTGAGAAATTTTGAAAAGTCTAGAGGGATTCTGCATTCAAGTATCTTTAAAGCTAATTTGTTTTGATCAGTTTTAGAAGCAGTGGGGATTCCTTGGTTTAGGGAAGGAGCAGAACCTGGCCTGGCTCTCCAGGGGCTGAGCTCAGAGCACAGGATGGAGAAAGAGCCCACTTCTGTGCAGATCAGGCTAAAGTCTCTGAATTTATGACTGTTTTTTTCAGAGCATGACATCTGCATTCTGCATTTCAGACGCGAGAGGGAAGCACCTGACTAAGCTAAGCTTCCTTAAATCTCCAGCGAGAAGGAAAAAAGCAAACACAAACCCCAAAGCTTCTCTGTGATTCTGTCCTTTTTTTGTGTTTCCTTCCATTTTTCTCTCCTTTTTCCCCTCTCCCTTCCTCCCTGTCCTCTCTCCCCTACATCGTCTTCCCTCTTCTTAGCAACCTTCTTAAACATTCCCGATTCCTGCTTTGTGCATCCAGGGAACAAAGAGATTCAGGGAACAAACCCACTCTCACCACGATGGTCCCAAATAACAGGTTCAAATCGCAGCATTTGGTTTTGGTTCCTGAACACCATTCTAAACATTTAGTAAGTTGGTCAAAAGTGATTCTTAGGGGTTTCGTTTCCTTTCCACTTTTCTTGTATTCTTTGTTCTGCCAGGAAAATGCTTCCCTCTGAGGTTCTTGGGACACACGGGTGACCTGGAATCACACCCTCCCAAGTGCACAGCCTCTGGGATGTCGGAGGGAGGAGACTTCCACGTGGCCACCAGAGGGGTCGGGCATCTCCTGAGAGGTGGACCTGGTCCCCCTTGTCCAGGGCCCCTGTGGGAGTGGGAGGGGCGGTGGGCGGGCTCAGCACTCTTCCTGCTCTGCGACCTTAAGCAAGGTACTTACTTCTCTAAGTCCCAAGGTTTTTTGTTTTGTTTTTTGCGTTACGCGGGCCTCTCACTGTTGTGGCCTCTCCCGTTGCAGAGCACAGGCTCCAGACGTGCAGGCTCAGCGGCCATGGCTCACGGGCCCAGCCGCTCCGCGGCATGTGGGATCTTCCCGGACCGGGGCACGAACCTGTGTCCCCTGCATAGGCAGGCGGACTCTCAACCACTGCGCCACCAGGGAAGCCCCCAAGGATTTTTGTTTTTAATTTTAAAATGAAGTTAATAATAGGACTTATTTCATAGAGTTCTGAGGACTATATGACCATGGGATCTGGCGTCTAGGGTCCGCTTGGTGGTTCTGTGGTTATTTCTATTTTTTAGACTTTTTTTTTATTGATGTATAGCTGATGTACAATATTATATGTGTCAGGTGTACAACAGAGTGATTCACAATTTTTAAAGAGTATACTCCATTTCAAGTTATTATGAAATATTGACTATATTTCCCTGTACTGTACAATAGATCTTTGTAGCTTGTTTACTTTATACATAGTAGTTTGTACCTCTTAATCCCCTACCCCTATCTTACCCCTCTCCACTGGTACCCACTAGTCTGTTCTCTGTATCTGTGAGTATGCTTCTGTTTCGTTATATTCACTAGATTGTTGTTGCTATTATTAATATTATGAATTTCAGCTTTTTAAAAAACTCTATGTTTTGTTAAAAGCAGATTGGAATTATTCCACTAATAATTCTCTAACTCTTCCCAAACTCCTAAATGTTGAGAACTACGACTCTTATTTGATCTATAGGAGATCATCCAATCAAAACATTTAGCATTAAGAAATGTCTTTTTAAATATACATGTCAAATATACTTGTATTTGACCTAAAATAATGCCCCCATCCCACAAAATTGCTCTCTTTTCATCTTAATTGCCAAGAAAATAATTTTGTAGCATAGAATACATTTTATAATAAAATTCTATTTAGAACATCTGATTTCTGGAACCCGGTTAGACAGAGATTTGAGTTCTCTGCTGTACAGGATGGCAGCCCCCGGCCACGTGTGACCACGGAACACTCGGAATGTGGCCCATCCGACTTGAGGTGAGCGGGTGGTGGAAAACACACCGGATTTGATGGCTTGGTATGATGAAAAGAGTATAATGACCTCATCAGTATTTTTTTTGTGTCAATGACTTATTGAAATACAACTTCAGATACATCAGGTCACATAGAATGTATTATTAAAATTACTTTCATTGGTTTCTTTTATTTTTCAAAGTGCTTTAGAAAATTAAACATTCCCAATGTACTTGCTTGTATTTCAAGTAGATGGCACTCTCCTAAGTAATTCTGCATTTGTTATATTATTTTAAAAAGTAAAACAAATGAATGGGGGAATATATTGAGAATACAGTCAGTTAAGAGGTACTCAAGGGGCTTCCCTGGTGGCGCAGTGGTTGAGAGTCCGCCTGTCGATACAGGGGACACGGGTTCGGACCTCGGTCCGGGAAGATCCCACATGCCGTGGAGCGGCTGGGCCCGTGAGCCATGGCCGCTGAGCCTGTGCGTAAGAGGTCCCCCCAGTAATTCATGGAGCACCTTTCTCGTTTCCCATTTCTGCCAGTTTTGTGACCTCTGAATCATTTGTCTTTATTGAAATGTGACAAGTAAAGCCTTTTTCCTTTTCTCCTCTGCTTTCTTGGACAGGCTGAGTCTTAATGTGAATTATCAGGAAATCCATCAAACGTGGACAAAGGCGAGTCCCGGGTTCTATATGCAAGGTTCCTCTTTCTGATCTCACCACTGGCGGTGATGTGTGCTCTGATTACTGGGTGACGGGTGTTCTGATTATGGACACCCAGCTGCTTGTCATATTTATGGCCCACTTGTTCCAGCCTTCGCTCATTCAGATCCATCTTGCTGAAAAATTCAGGCATTTACTCCTTAAATAAATATATTGCATTGCATGGCACATCTTTTTCTCCCCTTAAAATGTCAGGAAATGTGCGTGGTTCATAAAAATTCATTCTCGTGTCAGAAAGTCTTTTCCCCCCTCATTCTCAGTGAGATGAAATCAGCGGTGATAGATGGTATGATACTAATTTTGGTCCTGCCACACGGATTACATTCTAACTAGGTTTATTGCCACGCTGTTTATTAAGGATCACAAACCATCACAAGGCCAGGAACCTGGCTGCTTTCCAGTGGCCACACAGGCCTCCACACGTCCCTCTGATTCTGGCCATTCTCCTCTTCATTACATTCCTGCCAGGCTGGATTTTGTAAGATTCCAGGAAGCATTTTATGATACACAGGGCAGGAAAGGCATCATTTATAACACATGGTAGTTATTCCTCTTTTATTTATAGATCATTTTGCTCGGAAGTCTTTTGTTTCCAAGCAGGCAGTGGATCTTCAATTCTATTTAAACAAATTCACTGCCTCTGCCTGTCTTCCTATTGTTTTTTTACATGGCTGCCATGTTTCCATAATAAACAATAAGATAGAATTGATTTTTTTTTTTTGGCCGTTGGTGTAGGCAAAACCTACAAATACATTTTCAGACTGGACCTGTGTTACACTCGCTCTAGTGTGGTCAGTTAGCCCTGGGGGCCTGTTAAGTGCTGGTTCTTATATTATTAACTGCACCCACATTTTCTCCAATGAGGACCAAAAAACCGGAATAATTGTGCTACCTCGTGGGTTCTTCAGTTGTGGGATGTGGTTGGATCTAAAAACAAGATGATTCTTGTTTTCAAAGAGTTGGAGCTCCTAGAGTTGAAGAGAGTGGCCCAGGGGTACCAAAAGAAGACCTGGGGGTTGAACCCAAGGCCCCTGCCACCCCGTCCCGTGACCTGAGGTGTTACTCAGCTTTTCTGAGCCTCCGTCTCCTCGTATATAAAGCGGGTAATGACACCGCTTATGGGGCAGGATGGCTGTGAGGGTTTATGCAGTGATCCTGGAAAAACCACGCTGTAAATGAAACAGCAGGATGCAACGTCATGTCTTTAATTATTTTCACCGACAGACAATTAAGGTCCCAAAGCCTGGTTAGGCGTCTGCCTTGCTGAGGAACATGATGGTTAGTCTAGGAATGAATGAGAGGGGATGGGCCCAAGTGCCTGGACCGGTAAACAGACCTGAATATTTCCCTCCCCTGCTCCCAGGAAGGTATTGCTTTGACAAATTTCAAAAATACCATCTGAAAACCCCAGGACCAGCAAAGAAGTCCCTATCTGATACCTGCGCTGGTGGGTGTCCAGATGGCCCCGTGGCCGCATGCCACGACCCCAGAGGTCCTCCAACCGTCAAGATTTGGTCATGGGTGACCTGACGGAGGAGAGGGTGGGAGAGGTCAGGGGAGGACTGGGACGGGGGTCCCTGTGGCCCTGGGGGGTGCCAGGAGGCAGGAAGTTTGCCTATCGCTCTGGCAAGGGTTAGATGCCTGGGGAATATGCTCAGGCTTCCTCAGCCCGCCCCCCTCAAACTCTCTCCCGATGGCAGGGATTTGCACATTCTTTTTCCTTCTCAGGTAAAAACACACAAGATCTTCCAATTTAAGGCAACTCATAGTCACATTGGAAAAAAAGAATGTCCCGGTTTGATTCTGAATGAAGTTTAATAGCCTTGGTCAATAACTTGTTATAGATTTTTAAATAGACTTCATTTTTAAGAGCCATTTTAGGTTCACAGCAAAATTAAGCGGAAGGAAGAGAGATTTCCTGTATATGCTGCCCACCCTCCCCATAGCCTCCTCCACTATCAAAATCCCCACCAGATGGTGCATCTGTTACAGCTGGACATGTCATTATCACCAGACATGTCATTATCACCCCGAGTCTATAGTTGGCATTAGGGCTCATTCTTGGTGTCGTATATTCTCCGGGTTTGGACAAATATATGACACTGTCTGGGAAACGGTTTCTAGGTGACTTTCGATTATATTCTCGTTTTCACATCACACAGTAACACCTTTCAGGTAAAGCTCCGGATCACCCTGTTATCCTAGAGGCGCCCCCCCCTCTTTTTTTCCATCTGTCTTCAAATGAGTTAAAAGTTCTGATTTATTTCTAGGGCCTTAAAGAAAAAGCTATTTGTAGTGGTGACAGGAAATTAGTAAAACATTTAGATTTATTAGAAACCCCAGTGAAAACGGTGTTTTATTTTTCTTTTTCAGGCATCTTAAACACTCACTTGCAGGTAATGGGATGAGACTGGCTCTTTCCCACTGACCGGTTTTGTGTCCAACGTGTGACGTTCCCACCCCTGTAATGTGTCAATGTGACTTACCCGCCTTCCTACGTCAACTTTCTTTTTCTTAGTCAAATCACTTTTTGAAACTTCTCTCTTGGACTTCATTTATTCCTCCTGTAATTTCCTCCAGGTATAAAGCTGAATTCAAATAACAGTTAACATGTTGAATCCCAGTGCTGGGTCTGGCGTTGCAGTGGTTTGAGCCTCATTGAGTAAGGATTCATGAGAACACTTGGACACGGTAGAATTCTCTCCCTCCTGGAGGGAGAGAGGCTGAAGGGGTGAGGGAAGAGCTTCAGGGAGAGGCCTGGACTCCAGGCCGGGTGGCCTGTGGCCAAGACCCTGTTCCTTCCAGAGTAACCCCGCTTCTTTGTTTCCTGCCAACAAAATACATTTCCTCGGATTCCCTTCCAGGCTAGTTTATACCTCCTCCCGAGCCATCTTTACCATCTTGTATTCCCAGACCACTGAGGATCAAAACCGTTCCATCTACTCTGAGGTGTTTCCTGCATTTGCTGTCCCAACACGGACTTATAGCCAGTTTTGGCATCAACATTTACACAAAACGCATTATTACTTTTCCCAAATCATCTACTTCTCTTGAGCTAAAGAATTCTCCAGGGTTCTTTAAAAACTAGTTTTTTTCTTAAGGAATCTATTTCATATGCACACACGTATCTAATACATATACACACACAAATATATATTACACATATCTGAAAATGAACAGGTATAATCAAATCTTTAGAAGGTTAATGCCATTTTGTTTCCTGCCACTGAAAATTTCCGTACGTTCCAGTATTCTGGCATCTAAGCACAGCTCCTAAACTGTCTCTGATCTTAAGAAAAAGAATACAAATTCTGGGCTTCCCTGGTGGCGCAGTGGATGGGAGTCCGCCTGCCGTTGCAGGGGACATGGGTTCGTTCCCTGGTCCGCGAGGATCCCACGTGCCGTGGAGCCTGCGCATCCGTAACCTGTGCTCCGCAACGGGAGAGGCAGCAGCAGTGAGAGGCCCGTGTACCGCAAAAAAAAAAAAGAATACAAATTCTTTCATCGATACGTGTTCCCATATTTTGTTAATTTATCAAATGTGTAACATTAGGCCTAGGAATTTGGCGGAGGAGAAGGGAAATTAAAAATGATCATTAAAGCGTGGTACCTATGCAGATGGCATACACCGTGGATAGTCACACGTTTTTACGGTTTTACAAAGGATTTTATGAAGAGTCTTAAAGGCAGTGGAAAATGTAGGCCTATGAAATTAAGTAAAGAGGAGCACCCTACATTTATGAGCAGCATAGTCTCAAATATATTAGATTAGGAATGCATTTTTTTGCATTCCTAATGCAAAAGAACTAGAGAGCACCGAAATGGTAATAGCTGATAATAACTTGTACCTCTGGGTCTTGGGATTTTGAATGATTATTATCTTTTCTTTTATACTTTTGTCCATTTTCAAAAATTTCCAGAGTGGACATGTGTTTCTTTTATTATTTAAAAAGAGGTGTTTTTAGACTGAGAAAGACCACAGATCGTTTAGGGAAGTTTTCACCGCATGCGTTATATCGGGAGGGATGATCTAGAAGGGACCGTGGCCTCGGTTGAAGCCATTTTATGTTGGTATTTGGGCTGATTGCCTTGCAAAGCTCCTTTCAGGAAATCTGCAGCAGATCTGGCTGCAGGTGTATCAGAAAATCTCCACTCCCTCTTGTCATTTCTGGCTGAAAACTATTGTTAGGAAAGGTATTTGCAGGGAGTTTTTTTTCTGGAGTTGTTTTTCCTGACCATTAATTTTCCACTTGCCTCACATTTTCCTTTGACTTCAGGAAATTGGGTTTTTATTGTCCTCCTAGGAGGCCTGAGGGCACAGGGTGTTCATACCCCTGCTTTTCCCCCTGTAGACTCTTATTTAAATTTAGATTATGACTACATGAAGAATTTGTTGGGGAAAGTAATCAGTAAGGGCCATATGTTAGAGTTTCAAAAATCACCCTCATTTCCATTTCACTCACATCATAAAAATCACCTTCCCATTCAATCAGACTATTATAAGGTATTTTAGATGAGTGATGTGGTGAACGTGGGCGCTGGCGAGCTAATAGCGAGGCCTTGATCTTCGGGAGAGCCATTAATCTCTGTCTTTCACACTGTCCAGTCTCACACGCGTACACACACACACACACACACACACACGCACTGATGGAAGCAAAACCATAAAAAGAAAGCCTTTAAGAGTACATAAAAGTGGGAGGAGGACTTTACACTTTATTTTTATTTACTGGAAATGTATGGCTGGGAGCTGAGGCACACCTGTGATTTGCAGCCCACATCCCGTTTCTGCCTCCCATTCTGCCCTGGGCTCTGGGCCACTTGCATCCCAGGTGGACCAGCCCTCGCTTGGGAAGAACCAGAGCCAGCAGGGGAAGTGGGGGGAGCGGGAGATTCTTCCTCACGTCTCCGATGACCACAAACCTGCATGTGTTCTGATGCTCTTCTTTCTAACGTGTCCTGCCATTACCTTTAATAACTAGCTCTGTGTGACCCACCCGGTCACTTACAGGAATGCCGCCCTGCTAGTTGTATGGTGATGAGAGGCAGTCTGCTGAACACGCCGGGTGATTTATGCTTCATTTCATGTCCCAGGCAGGTTTGAATGACCTGTGCCGGGCATGGCGGTGTTTTCAAAAGGACAGCTCATGGCCTGACAGTCTTGTTTTTGGAAAGGGTTCAGTACCATCACGGGTTTGCTTCAAAAACCACGTTACTTTCCATCTCGCTGTTAGTTTAATGGTGCTGGCACCTTTGCGTCTGCTGGGTGGACGGGCTTCCTCTCATCAGATAACCGATTCTTACTCGGGGAAGAGAGTTCTGGTTTCCACCATGTATGTCTTAAGGACGACGATGAAGGCATGGCCTGCCTCCTTCACTCTGTCCGTCATCAGGCACCAGGAAAGCAAGTGAAGTTACAAACTGTGTACAAATATTCTATGATAATTCAACAGCATTCGCATTGGGCATTGAATATATTTTGCCTGTTGTGGAAATTGACCTGATGAAAAACGATCGAATTTTTGAAAATCCATCATGCAGGAAGAATACGTTCTAGAGAGAAAGACTTGATTCTTCCCAATTTCATTTTCTAACTCTGGTGATTAAACTTTCTTCAGTGACTCCATGGAACTAGCATCTACTTGGTTGAGGCATTTGCATAACCTGCTGAAAGAGGGGATTTCTGATTGTTTTAAACAGTTAGGAATTTGCTAGAAGGTATACTGCAGGGCCCTCCTTTCAATGGGTTGGCATGCATTCCCATTAACAAAGAAAACCCCCAAAGCATAGAGAGAGTCCCATCCTCAGGACTTTTATATTTGTATTTACTACTCCGCATGCAAACAAAGAAAGGCACGGCAGGTTCAGGTCCAGATGTGGAAACAGATAAAAGAATAGCCCTCAGCCAAACGAGGGGGACAAAGGCTCTGTCTCCCAGGGTCTCTTGGTGTTACCTCCTCAGTATAACAACATTGCTGTTGCCTTTGCTTGGACAGGCTCTAGCTA
>NW_020174045.1:106066-108601 GCF_003031525.2 Neophocaena asiaeorientalis asiaeorientalis | reverse complement strand
GACTTGCAGAGAGCTGGGGAAATCTTCCTTTCAGTAAGACAGAAAAACAAAACTGTTTCATTTCTTTTCACAAGAAACCCTACTGAGTTCTAAGTGAAAATTTATTACTGAGAAGAGCCTTTAGTTTTAAAGAAAGAAAATCTGTCTCTTGTTTTTCTTTTAGAGCATTAGAAAACATTTAAAAACCCATATACAAAAATGAGGGGTTTGGGGAAAATACAAGGGTCCCCAACTGCAAACCTCATTTGTGCACATGCTATTTAGAAACATTGAAATAGATTTCATGCTCACGGCTCCACGTGACATTTTAGGACTCCTGCTACCCTTTAAGATTGCCAGAACAATGGTGCATTCAGGGAAAGGATGAAGTTGTTCCGTGATTTACATGGTATTGCTGTTTTTCTTGGAGTTCTGAATAGAACACAAATTAAGGTAAAAATATCCCTGGAATATCTTTAAGCCAAACTAGCCAGTTGTGCGTAAGCCCGCTATTAACACTCTTATCCTCCATATGCATTCTGTGGTCACCTAATGTTTTACTAATATTTAGAGATCTTCTCACAGTGGGAATTTGCAGATGCTCTCCCTCCAACTTGGGCAAACGGTATTAACATAATTCCAAATCTGATTGCTTTTATGTGGCGAGAGATAGAAAACAGGCTTGCTATTTTCAGTCATGAATTTCAGATGGAAAAAAAGAACAGTGAGAGGATCCATGAAGATATTGATAAAAAAAATGCTAGCTTAGCAAATATATTTATGCTCAGTGTGGATCCTCTAACCACAGGGTCCAAATAGCACTTCAAATCACCTTCTGAAACTGTGTTATGTAAATTTGCAAGTATATCCAAAGCAGAGAGAAGAGTATCATGCAGCCTTACAGACCATTACCGAATCTCAACACATTTCCAGGTTTTGCTACATTTGCTTCATTTATTTGTTTTTTTCCTTATGGACTTATTTTAATGCAATTCTCGTGAAAGATCATTACAATACTACCTCCTTTACTCTGCATCTCCAAACCATATGAATATTCTCTGACGATGCCATTACACACTTAACACAATTAAGGATGCTTCTTGGTGTTATTTAATGCCCAATCCGTTTCCTCAGTTGTCCCAGCAGTAGCCTTTTGCAGTGGACATCATTGATCAGGATCTGACCTGGTCCACATATCTATGGGGGTTCTCTGAATCTCTGCCTTTTCCTCCCTGACACCAGCTTGAAAAAGGCCCGAGTGGTGATTAATTCCATGTGTGCCCTTGGCTGGCCATGGAGTACCCAGATAGTTGGTCAAACATTATTCTGGGTGTGTCTGTGAGGGTGTTTTTTGGATCAGACTGACATTTAAATCCATGGACTTAAGTAAAACAGTTGCCATCCCTAAACTGGGTGGGCCTCATCTAATCAGTTGAAGGCCTGAACAGAACAAAAAGACAGGCCTTCCCCAGGGAAAGGGAACTCTGCCAGCAGGCGGCCTTCAGATTCGAGCTGCAGCATGGGCTCTTCCCTGGGTCTCCAGCCTGCCGGCTCACCCTGCAAATTTTGGAATTCCCAGCGTCCATAATTGCATGGGCCAACCTCTTTAGCACACACCTTTCTCCTATTAACACACATCCTTTTGGTTCTGTTTTTCTGGAGATCCTTCATGAATCCACAATCTGGATGTGTCTTTTTGCTTCCTTGCCATGCCCTTTAATGACTCCTCTGTCCCCCGCATTTCCCATCAATGGGAGCCCGAGGGGTGCACGGTCCAATGCAGTAGGTACTCGCCTCGTGTAGCTATCTGAATTTAAACGACCTAAAGGTACATACGGTTAAGAATTCCATTCTTCAGTCACACCAGCCACATTTCAAGAGCTTTGTAGCCACACGATTCTAGAGGCTGCTCCACTGGAGGGAACAGATGTGGACAGTTCCCATCATTGCAGAAAGCTCGATTGGACAGTGCTTTGTAGTAGCTTGGGCACATTCACACCCAACATTTTAGCAAGAGTATTTCACAGGCGGTGCGTGAATTGGCCTTTAATGCTTCTTATTTTCTCTCTCTCCTTCTCATCATTTTCCAAAGTAACACACTGATTTTGCCCACAGTGGACATTTTTACTTACTTCCCATTTCAGACAGGAGACCATGCTAACATTGCATAGTCAGGCATTTAACTATAACTTAAAACTCTTTCCAGCCCCATCTTTCCTAAGGGTTCGCTGTCTTGTGCGGGACTGGTTAGCGACTGATTAATGAGCAGTCTAGCCATTCTTCTCCTTGGACCACAGGCACGGTCCCTCAGTGGGGTAAGTGATCATGAGATTCAGAACCAGGTGTTTCTATTGAGAAAGAACACGTTTACATCGACAGCATCTTGCAGATGCAAAGGAGCTGAAGGAGCCACGGGGTTGTGTGGTGGGGGGCCGTCCTTAGCTGCTCCCTGGACACTGGGACCTCAGGGCGCCTTGCTGCTGGCTGATTTAGGACGAGAAAGCCATAGCCTTTGGGATGTGCTCAGTTGTCTGGTTTGCTGCAGCAGCCTGCCTG